>NC_092629.1:91041203-91233703 GCF_039555335.1 Amphiura filiformis
CACCAATTTGGTGTTTGTTATGACACCAATTTGGTGTTTGTTATGCACCTCGAAATATGTACCTTAAAGTCTGTGTCTGGTCATCTACATATTTTAAGATGGGTAATAAAAAAAGTTGGTGCTAATGTCCCCCCTACTACAATCTGACCAACAACACTGGTTGCCAAAGTCAAGATTCATCCACTCAAATTTCTAGGCCATAAACTGCGTCTTGGAAGACGATGAGCCTCTGAAAGAATATGCCCCTTATATTCCATCACATGGGAAGAGGAAACCAGGACCACCGTGCACACTGTACTTACAGTATGTCCAGCACCTCCTGGGAGATACTGAAGGGATGCTGCAGCCAAACAAAATTGTTCTGCTTGCCCAAGATCGCAATAGCAGCCGACTGATGATAATGAACAAGACATTAGCGACGACAGAATTGTGATAGCATTGCATGGGATTACGTTTTGCCATAACGCCATAAAGTCATTGTAGCTGGTATCTGTGAAGAACACAGACTTCCAGGAGTCTTTACAAGATATTGCAAATTCTATTGATTGGAGTGTACTCAGTGGTGCACAGTGTCGACTTCCTATACGATAAATATAAATTTAATACTCCGTTGGTGAGCGACGGGCGACTGGTATTTCACCGAACGCAAGAAAAGGAGTTCTATCTGATTGGCTAGCAATCGATCGCTTAGGTCGCTTAGTAGTCAACTACAAACTCAAAACTGAGCATCGTATTCAATTCGATTGAAATCGATATTCTATTATTGCCGTAGATAAAGAGAGTGATAGTGTGTCAATAATGTACATTGTATTGCAGCTGGATTTTACATGCATTCTTTTATACAAATTTTTTCTCAAAGAGTTGAATATGATCAAAATTTTTACTCAGGATTTCAAATTTTTACCCGCAAATTGCAGTTAAACATATCCACAGCAAAATACCGGTCCTCACTAATTAGTGTATTTAATTTCCAGTTAGTGTATTTAAGATAAAACCTGACAACAAATAAAATTTTCTTGCAATAGAAATATCATATGGGATACTGATATGGTAGGCCGCAACCGCCACAACGTGGAGCTGCTACGCGTAGCTGACTTTTTGCTCCGTGGAGCCAAATTGACCAATCATGATCATGTTAGAGTTTTTCATTACTCGGAGGTAAAACTGACTAATTAAGTACGACTTACTCATTACGTGAAGCGAATTTATTCATTAAGAATTTGCCAGACGAGCGTCACGTAGTTGCAAGATATCCTCGGTCACGAAAGTTATGATTCAAAAAGTAGTTTATGAAAAGTACGAACTGACTTATTATTAAGATGGACATGCACTCATAAGAAACTCATACAGTATTGTACATAACTATATAGCTAGGCAGAGTGGTGGTAAACTATGCACACAGTTCTGCGATCTGCAGTGTATCGCCGGGAGCTAATTTGTATAACTTGCGCGGTGTCCCTGCGGAATTCGACCTTCAGCAAACTGCAAACCAGTTCGGATTTACTGTATATACTAGTAGTAGGCCATACATACTGTAGTTACTGTCCGTTCTCCTATACACAATACTCAGTGCGCTCACCATTGACGCGTGACCTCTACAAATAGTGTATGTTAGAAGTATAGGCCATTGCCTAGTTGACGTCACTGAATAAAAAATAACCGGCCAATATTTAAAGTATTCTCTGAAATTCTAGAAAATATAGTTTTGTAACATGTCCTAAATTTTAGCTAATTTAGGTGTTTGGAAATATTGGTACTTTAGTGTTTTAGGAAGGATATGTAAACGACAGATAACACCAAAAAATATGAAGAAATTATTTCTAAACCGTGTTAAGTCATTAAGTTTTCATTTTCAAGAACGCTGGTTAACAATAAGCAGACTATTGTCTCATTTCGTAAACAAAAGCCCACAGTATTGTCACCTTGCGTTCGCTTTATAATCGTTCACCCAACTCAAACTATAATACCAGCTCATTGCTCATTGCACAGGTAAAACAGACACAAGTGCAGTGTGTATTTAACCAGAGAAGATCTGATGTAACATAGTTGAGCTGTTTTCATTGAGTGTTATCTTGGTTTAATAGCTTTTAATAGGGTTTAAGTCCTTCAAAGGTCGTGTTGAGTTCTACTGTAGACATGACTGCATCATGATTATTTTAAAGTCAACAACATTCAACAATATGATCACCGTGATAGTATAAGAGAAACAGTACCGTGGGTGCCAGTGATCCTGGCCTGACACAGTAGACAAACAAACAAACAAACACGCCACACACATGACACATGCATGCAAGGTAACATTGACTATACACTAATCAAACAATGGTATTGAACCTGTACAACTGGTCGTGGTTTATTTACAATCGATTCATTTAAAATCCCCATAGTAAACATTAATTTTGGCAAGAGTTTTCTCTCTCTGGAACGAGGATGCATCCACTGGCTCCGCGTAATGAAAAGATCTAACATGATTGGTCAATTTAGCTCCGCGAAGCGAAAAGTAAGCTACGCGTAGCAGCTCCACGTTGTGGCGGTTACGGCCAGCCATATATTGATCATGCGAAAATCGTAAAACATAGAATAGAAACAGTGTGGCCGGCTCTCAAAATCTCAAATTGTATGCTTAGCCTGAATCGCACGGGCTATCTCGAACAAATTCACCATGCGTAGTTGTTGAAAAACGTGAGGATTCATCGTACTATCACGGCAATTTTTAACACGAAGATATAGGGATGATGACGGTGTGTGGTGTCAACCAGTGGTGGCACCTTTTCACTTTTCTTATCTTTGTAATGAGTCCCTGGATTAATGAATTCGAAAGTTCCTAGGCCTATTTAAATCTTAAATAAGGTTCTTATAGAACTTTTCGAGTTTTTTTTTTTATAAGTTGCACTTTTTTAGTGTGGTGGCACTGGAAATTTTTGTATTCATGCGGATATGAATACTATTGGATTTAATGCTGTTTGTTTTAATATGTTTAGCGCTATGAACATTAATGATCTCATAGTAAAGTGAATCATACTGATTTTACTCCCAAGCCAAGTAGTCATGTGAGAATCAGCAAAGCACTATAAGACTCATTTGTATTGGTTTATGGCAATACAAGTTTGAGCTCTGGCGCACTCCCTATTTAGCACTATAAGACTCCTGTGTATTGGTTTATGGTTGAGCCCTGGCACACTCTCTGTTTGTTCTCATGAATGATTGAACTTGAAATTCCCCTGTGCAAGGAACTAGCTGCTTCTTGTCTTGGTTACCCGTATGGGAACTCGGGGAGTTAATACTGGCTGTGATGGTTATTCTAGATGTAAGCTGACTAGGGTACTGTGCCTAAATAGAGATGTGACTCTAACCCATGTAACTCTTTATATTGTGCACATCTGACACCTGGCAGCTATTGCAGGTAAGGCGTTCTCTCTTTTTAGTGCCAAGGCGTGCTCACCAGGTCTTGATGAATGACTCCATGTACAGTCAAAAAAGTGCCCAATACTGGATATTTGGGTACTTTTACAAAAGGAAAATATTTGTTTACATATAAAATAAAAAATACCAGGCTCTTTGTTCAAAAGTTGATTTGTTGCTTTTTGACATAAGTTGAAGGTTCCGCTTCAGTATATCATCAGTATTTTTACATACACCAATGGGTGTGGAGTAGGGAATGTGTAATGTTTAGCATTAAAATATTGTGTCCCACCCTATTGTTTACTCAAAAATGTCATGTCCCTAAATTCTTTATTACCCCTTTAAAAATTGTACTACTCTCGTTTTGCTTGAAAAAAAAACCATGTCCCTAAATTCATGTTCCCCTGTGTAAAACTTTCTTAATAAACACCACTGCTTTTATAAATGCCCCACCCATAATTGCTGTAGAATTTCCATTTAAAGAACAATTTTTGTATGAATAATCATCGTTAGGATTTTTGAACCATACAAAATGGCTTCTATGCATTTCATTCAACTCTAAAGGCCTGTATCTATCCCAGAGTCCGTGCAGTGTTGTCAAAACTTTTCAGTGCCAAGGTATGGCCAATTGGCTCTTAATCACCAGGCCGCCGTGATTAAGAGCCAATACTGGATATTTGGGTGCTTTTACCAACATTTAGAATGTAAATCACCCAATTGGGTACAAAGTGGGAAGTAACTAACTGATCAATAAATGGTCACAAAATCCATATTTATTGCAATTTGGAGCGTCAGAGACTGAAAACCTTTCAAATTTGAAATGAAAATATGTCAAATTACTGCAGCAGCCTAACACTGGCAAAATAACACAATTACAGGCATTAGCAGGATAGTTTGTAGGCACCGGCTAGTGATCGCAAAGTAGCCCAATTGTGCACCTAAGGCGCGGCATTGGCATCACTAAGCCTGAGGTATGTATTATAACTCAACCAGGTGGATTGTGCTGATAAAATAGGTCACATATTTGATATAGACGAATCCAAATCCATGCATTCCTACACCTGACTAGCAGCCTTTAGTTGGGTACCCGTCGGCTACAATGCACCCAAAATGTGAAATGATTCGGCCTTGGCGGAAATTTTAAACTGCATTACATCACCCGTTTTACAAGTTCCGCGAAAACACAGGGAGACAAAAGAATGATTAAAGTTTACAACACAATAGGCCCTACAGTTCCCTTCAGCAAAACACACAGCTTCTACATGGTCTATTCGCTGTTGAAGTGACATAATAATCGGATTAACTACACGCGGTATCAAACGCTACAAATGGATGTACATGCGAACAAAAGGACTATGTATGAATAGATGCGATGGGATTACCTGCGGAATTATCTCTATTGTATTATTCAACCCTCCTCGTCCTTGCATCTTCTCTAGGTGTTAGGCGGCTTTTATTTGCACAATTGGGCACTCAAAACACCAGGTTGGTGCTAGCGGCTACCCAAAGATGGCCGACCAAATCCTGACCATGACTTGGCTCGTTGGATTCGTCTATAAGGTGGACGTTTGATCCACATGACCTTATTTGAACCCTGTAAAGGTGAAAGGTTTAGTTGCGTTCTTTGTGGCCCTCAATATATTCTTATAACACACAATGCATCGTAAATAATCACATTGGGGAATTAGTTGGTTTGGTTGATGGCAGTTAAAGGGCCTTCTTTGCAGCCCCTCAATATATTTTTATAACACACCATGCATCATAAATAGTCACATAACAACCTCATAACAACCTCATTTACTAGAAATTGTGGCTGCAGCTCAACAACTTCAACCCCAATTCACGTTGGAAGTGAGTAGTTTTTATGGTTGTGACATTCTTCGTTAGCACATGGAGTCAAGAAGAAACAATAAGATTGTTTATAGCTCATTTTCCAAACTCTCGTCTTCCATAACTATGAGAAGTATGTAAATGCTGGCAATAGTGGTCGCCCCAGAACAGCTAGAAGCCCAGCTGAACTTAATTTCAAAATTTTATTGTTTTGTACTTACGGAACCAATGATATCTCAGGGATATGAGAAATTACTTTATTTACAAGATATTTTGAAAGAAATTTTATGACTTTATTTATAGATTTTAAAGAAATATCATATTATTATTAAGTTCATGTCAATTATAATGAAGAAACGCCACTTATAATTCTTTTGTGTCAGTTCTTTAATGTTTAATGCACGATAAGCATATCTACGTGGTTCAAACTTGATATGCGTAAACATGGCAAAAGTGGCCCAACACGTTTTCTGGACGATTTAATTAACCGGGCATAACTTTTGAATCCAAGCTAGTAAAGGAACCAACTAAACGTCTTCTTTTAGCCAAGATATTATTGATTGTATTGCATATAACATTTGTGCAATAACTCGTTTAGTTTTTCTGCCGAAAGCAGTATGTATTGGAATTGGAACCTGAAAGGGCAATTCCATGTTAAAATGACATTTTTTCAAAAATATGAACTTTTCAATTGGCAATAACTGATGATATATTTTGATTACACACCCTTTAAAGTTAACAAAAAAGAAATTTTCAACTGAATATCAGCTGCAGTATTTGTTTTCATCGATTTGAAGGATTTTACATATTTTCCTATATTTTGTTAATAGCAGATAGTCAAAAGTATTTTTTTTTCTCTTTAATATATGGAACAAAAACAATCTTTTTTTTTGTGATAGGGTTGTTTGATACATAATTTGTCAAAATAAAAAATGAAAAATTGGGAAGCTGTGTTGGTAAATGGCCAGGATGACACAGCAAGTTGTATAATGTTAAGCATGAACTTTTTAATGCAGGTAAAAATCTAAAGAGTTATAAATGTTCCCTTTCATTTTTCTCCTGGTTTGGACCATAACTCCTATTTATTTCATAAGGTTTTGGTTTGCTGCAATTGTACCACCAGAGACAGACTATTCAAAATTGTAACACGAGTCACAATGTAACGTGAGTCACGATATTGTAACGCGAGTCACACATGTTATACAGCTCTCTGTACAGTAGTGCTGGAAAATAATCCCAAAATAATCACTAAAACTTTCCCCCTCCCAATTTTACTCTGCCCAGGGCTCATAATAATATTGTACCGTGCATCACTTAACAAGTTGCAGGACTGGAAACCATTTTGTCCGCATCTGTGAATTTGAATTCACAATTTGAATTTCCATTATTAACACCCACTACCACCATTCCACCCCAGTTTCCCCACCCCAGAACAGAAGGTAATGTTTAAAGGTGAATTCCACAATGGAAATTAAATAGAGCATCTTTAGAGCTTTCAAAGTGGGGCCATGTTATCAAATAGTGAGCGTAACACGAGTCACGTAACGCGAGTCACACACTAAGTTGGCCATTTTGAAAATACCAAACTCAAATCTACTTAATGTTTACTTCTGTAGTTGAGCTGTAGTAAAAGGTAATTAAGTGGTATCAACTTTTGTGTGCAGCTTCTTGTTTGAGGAGAAATATTGAAAAAGTAAAAGCCCAATTTGGAAGGGGTAATTTTTAGTAACACAAGTCACAACCACATTTTTTGCCAATAAATGTTACATAGTTACATAGAGTTATTCATAAATTACAAGTTTATGTGATTTGATACATATAAAAAGAAGATGAATAAATCATGTTTGGGGAATGTGTTCCACATCAGCCTTTTATATTTGCTACTTGGGGCTCTGCTATAATTGTGAGTCCCCCTCTCAGCCTGCCATAAATTGCCTTCTCCCCCTTCTCGGCCTGCCAAAAAACCCTTACCCCTCTTTGCAAATAAGGCAAATTTTTAGGAACCCATTTTGCACACCTTAAATTGTCTATACCAGTGAATATATATGAACGTTTCCATACAGTTTTTCAATGCATTTTATTGAAAAGGTCCCGAAAAAGGTGCGCTAAATGTGTGCCCAAAATTGATTGCCTCTCTCTTGACTTGCCAAAAATTGCTTATTCCTTGCCCTGTCCCTTTTTGGCTAGCCACCCCCCCCCCCATTTTACCCTTCAAGGGCTCATAATTATTGCACATCCTATAATAAGTTGGAGAACATAAAACCCCATCTAATTTGTATAGAGGTTGGAATACCTGTTACTGATGCATTCAGGAATATATGATTGCAGTGTTTTCATGAACTTAATTCAGACCTGCAAAATGGAATGATTAGTGATGGACAATATGTGACATATTCCCATGAAATGTGCGTTAAGTTGCATGCTGGTGGTTTCAAGAACTTCCATTGTTGAGTTGCTGTTCTTTGTTTGAAGACACCTGTATAGTAAGTGGTATGTCCTTTGTGTTGGAATGTTTCGAAACACCCAACTTGCGATTTTATGCTCATTTTGTGGGAGCATGTCACATAACTATATTATTGTTATTATCTTAACATAAAGCCAAGAATTTTCTGCTTTACAAATGCTAAATTCCGCTTTTCTCCGCTTTGTAGTTTTAGCACATTTCTGACATAATAAAATTTCACAAGAATCTTACCAAGAATAAACTGATCGGGTATCATGGCTGCAATGGGAGGTAGGACAGGCGTTGTACGGTAAATCTATGACGGATTTTACTTTATTTTGCTGAATTTTGAAGACCCATTTCATTTAGTATTTTATTTATTTCTTTTCAATTGTATTTTTTTTTTTCTTTTTCTAGGTCATTTTTGCTTATTTTTTTATTTTTTTTCTCAGAAATGCGTTTTCCGCTTTACCTCCGAATTCCGCGATTTTCGCGGAATTTCAGCAACGAGGAGAATTCTTGGCTTTATCTTAACCCTAACACGCCTAAATACATCAATGATAACCATAGCGCATGCATGAATCCCACGTGATGCGATGACACACTCAGCCTAAGTGCTATATGCTCAGGGAATTGCAGGCTGGGCCAGTGCAACCCGTATAGCTACCGGCCGGTGATTGTGTGCTTGGCATACAAGGGGTCTAAGGTTTGAATCCTGGGGTACCAAGTGACTTCTTTGTTCATCTTCTCTCCTTTCTTGTTCCTTCTTAAACTCAAATTGGAAGGGTTTTTTTTTATTTCCATCATTAACCCCCATCGGAGGGTTGCCTGTGGTGATCAAAATGGGTTAAGCTATTTCGTCTTTGTTTGAATGTAATAAGTGATGATATTTGTTGCCTTGGTATGTATCGTTTTAATGACATGAAAAACATGATAGGCCTAGATAATAAGTTCTGGTATGATACTCTGTTTTCTTGGTCCTCACTTATAAACATTGTAAATAATAATAATCTGGATTTCAACCGTATTGCAAAACAATATTTGTGGTGGAACGATAAAATAAAGATTGGTGGTAAATCAGTTTGTTATGCCCATTGGAAAAAAGGGGTGTGCTGTTTATAAATGATCTCTTAAATGCAAACGGATCCTTTTTGTCGATTGTCGAATTTACCAAACTTTATAAAGTGAAGACCAATTTCTTAGAATACAATGGTATTATTAGGGCAATTCAGTCAAATTTTAAGTACAATGGTACTATAGGCTCCAAACTAGCCTCCCCTTTTCAGCCGTATAATATGGAACTACTTTTTAAGCAACGAAAAGGGTGCAAAATGTTCTATGATATTTCTATTGAATCAAAGATGAAGAATACAAAGAGTAAGTCAAAGTGGCAAATGGAATTTGGAATGGAGAATGATGATTGGAAAAAAATATGTACCTTAAATTTCAAATTTTCCACTGATGTTAAACTGAGATGGTTTCAATACAGAATTAATCAGAGTATCATAGGTACAAATACATTGTTGTTAAAAATGAACATAAGTGATGATGACTTTTGTACTTTTTGTAAGATAAATCCAGAAACAATCAAGCATCTCTTTGTGGATTGCCCTTTTTCTAGAAATTTTTGGGAAGATCTCAAAGACTGGATAAAAGACAAGATCAGTATAGATCTAGCTATGACCCCTCAGTTAATTCTTTTTAGATCTATATATGATTTAATTCTAACACTGATTTTGACTATTGCAAAATTTCATTTGTATAGAGTAAAGATGACAGAGAAACGACCAAACTTAGATGTTTTAAAAGGAACTTAAATGTTATTATAATGTTTTGAAATACCAAGCAGTATGTAGCCTAAAGTTACAAAAGTTTAATAATGAGTGGCAATCCTGGCAACTGTTAATGTTATGATATAATTTTTCATTCCTGTGTATTTTTAATCCATAGTAAAGAAAGTAAAATATGCTCAACATGCTCAAAGTGTGGTGGAGGGGGTCGGTGGGGTGGGTCGGGTGGAGCTCATTGTTGATTGTTTGTTTTTTGTTTTCTACTCAATTTGAGTACAAAATAATCGGCAGTTAGTTCTATTCGCTCATTTTGTTGCTCTTTTCCCTTATTTTTGTTGCTTGTTTTTCAATCCTCTTATAACTCTCTTGAAATGACTATGTCACTAATATTAATAAATAAAATGCACGCTAATGTATTTTAAGGTCACTGATTAAGTGACAGTACTATGTATTAAGAAACTTTTAATAAAGACAGCTGTCTACAAAAAAAAAAAAAAATTAACCCCCATCACCACCACACCACCCCACCCCACCACCAGCCGTATTTCCCCACCCCAGAGGAGAGGGTCCTTCTTAATGCTGAATTGTTATAGTGTTTAAGTAAAACTTACCATAATGGAAATGAAATTGAGCATGTTTAAAGCTTTCAAAGTGGGGCCATGTAATCAAATAGTGAGCGTAACGTGACTCACGTAACGCGAGTCACACACTAAGTTAACTTAAGTTGGCCATTTCAAAAATACCGATCTCAAATATAGTTAGTGTTTGTTTCTGTAGTACAGCTGCACTATAAGTAGGTATATCACCTCAAAAATAAGCGCAGCAGAAAAACGTTATTTAATGTTTCTACACGAATGAGCTTTATTAAAGCATCAAAAAAAAAAAACGGAATTGAAATCGGTCAATGCATTGTGATGTAGTGTCAATTTTAAGATGCTCGTAAATGGAATTAAAACCTGCCACAAATGGCTATAATGACAAAATTGCCACATTTCGAGATTTTGAAGGTTTATTTGGACGCTTGCTTGAAAAAGCAGCGTTAATTTAAGTACCACAGGTTAAATGCCTACCTTTCCTAACTTCGTTAAAGAAAACAAAATTAAAAAATCTATCATTGAATAATTATAATAAATTTACCAAATTAACTATTTTAGCAAATTCAGCCAATCTGCAGAAAAATTAAAGGTGAAAAAATGACTAAGTTCAGCTAATTAATATGCAAAATTGATGCCAATAGAAAACCGTACATGATATCAGGGTGCGGTTTTTTTTACATATGTATACAAAGTTATTTCAATTGATAACAAAAATACACAAAAAGTAATTAATTATGCAAATTAGCTAATTACAGGTAATTATGTATTCATGATATTTTTATGTAAATTAGGCATAAGTAATTTTAGGTTTTTTCAATATTTAATGAAAGTCTATTCATTCACCATAAATTTGTCAAGTATGAACCTGTTATGATGTTGAATAAAGAAACTGCAGTTAATTACTTAAATATAATACAAACAATACGAAATTTGACATTTTGACGATGTGGAATAGAATTTTCATTTTTTCTGTAAACATGGTATGTGTCACCATTGCTCAAAGCCAAATCCGAAAAGTAAAATAAAAATTCATTTGCAATGAGACTTTAAATTAACATTTTGTTATCTGGATTAACACGGGAAGACAAATGGTAAACGGAAAAGCCATCCCCACTGTACCGCGTATACAAAAATAGTATGGCCTTGGACACACACAATGGCTTAGAGCTATTGAGGTTTGGAAAATTACTCCCTAAAAATATCTTTGATATTATAATGTTTTGTTTCAACTAGTTTTCTCGAAGTGTGTCATTCGTTGTCGACGGAAATAATTTACATGCTAAGAAGGATTAGTATTTCAGCTAAATGGTGGTAGGTCCCTTTATTTCAATAGGCCTATATTTACTGATTTATGAGCGATCTTCAAAAATCCATAAAAACAGGCAGTAGCTCTTAAACAAAACAATTTTTAATTTTGGGGACCCGATAGTAGCCACGGGAAGGCTTCACACACCATATATTAAAAATTCAAACAATTTGGATAAATGAAGCATAATGAGAAATTCATTTATCGACATGGATGTTTTCTAAAATTGGCCAACTTTGAAGCGCGCGCTTTTCAATTCACTGTTATGCTTGCATGCACAGTGTAGCAGAATGATTGTGCAGCCACTGTGACATACCTACTATAAGGTAATTACATAGTGGTATCAACTTTTGTCTGTAGCTGTTTGTTTGAGGAGAAATACTGAACAAGTAAAAGCCTAATTTTGAAGGTGTAATTTTTCGTAACGCGAGTCACGATCACATTTTTTGCTAATAAATGTTTCATCTAGTTATTCACAAATTAAAAGTACATGTGATTTGATACATTGGGTCTGTAAGTACATGTGAAGAGAAAGATGAATAAATCAACTCCTTGTTCAATTATATTTATATGACATTGAATGTGCTGATTTTATCAAAAATGTAACGCGAGTAACATGGAATTGCCCGAAACACGACTATTTGGGTGGAATAATGGCTGGATTGCCATGACAAATCATTCAGTCAAGTACTCTAATATTAATAGAGCTCAGGTTTGGGCTACGTTTTTCATGTTGCCACAAAGTTCTTACGGTACAAAATGCTCAATGTGTCTGCATGTCGGGCTAATGAATTTATGCATTAGAAAAGCCGTTGGCAGGGACGGTCATAAATTCTTTATAAGGGTTGTAGTAAAATGTTTGCCTTGAAGAGTGATTATAAAAATGTTTGACTTGATTCTGGACTTTGAAAAGAATATAAAGCTTTGAATATGTAAAGTTTTTATTGTTTTAAAGAAGTTAATCTGAAATAAGCTATCTGTGAAGGATTTTAGGGGTATTTTGAGGGCCTGCACCCCCCGCCTTACAAAAATGTCGAATATTTTTGTGAACAGCACCTAAATAGTTAAGCCTGAAACAAATATTTAGGGGAGACCGGGGCAAAGTGGAACACGGGGCAAAGCGGAATACCCCCCATTAACTTTTGTATATGCGGCACTCAATCGCCAAGCTCATGTATATAATAAGAACATCACACTCATGCAGTTAACCCTCTATCTTTTTAGCCAAATAAACCACAGAGTCGTGCGATATGTCAAACTTTTCCTCTGGTCATAAGGAACAAAAAAGTCAGTGGTCGCATATCTGTAGGATCATTGGTTGATGAGATATAGTCACTTTTTTCTACTTTGTGCATTTAACCCTCTATCTTTTAAACCAAATATACCACAAAGTCGTGCGATATATCATACTTTTCCTCTGGTCATAAGGAACAAAAAGTCAGTGGTCGCATATCTGTAGGATCATTGGTTAATGAGATATAGTTACTTTTTTGTACTTTGTGCACTTAACCCTCTATCTTTTAACCAAATATCCCAGAGTCGTGCGATATGTCAAACTTTACCTCTGGTACGTGAAGACGGCCCGATTGGCGCGAGGTTCATATTGGTGCGTATGCACCAAATATGTATCTTGTAAACCTTAAGTTTTGCCTTGCCTTCCTTCGTAATCCTGATTGGGCTGGACAAAAAAAATTGTTCCACTTTGTATATTCGTCTCAGGTTAAGCTTACTGATTTTCTTTATTTTATTACTAGTATATTGTGAAAAACCAAGTAGCTGTGGTGTTAGCTCAATATGCTAGGAATATATTATAACCGATGACTCCATGTTCACTTTGGCTAAATCAGCTGTATTTTTGCTGATAAGGGTACGTAAAATAGCATTCGACATCCGCCATGTTGGAGAAATTTGGTGTCAATCAAATACGGGATTGTCAATTAAATACGGGAATAAGTCTGTTTCACTATTGAAGTAGTAGCACAACATTCGCCGTACACACGACGAAATGATTGCAAATTTACACATTTGTAATCATTTTGACCACAAAATATGATGTGAAAACACAGGTAAGCAATGAAAACAAGTCCTCAAACATTTGAAATTTGTAGCTTACTACAACCTGAGACTAGTCTCAGCTGAATTCCTACTGAAGACATAAATCATATACCATGTACATGTCAGATGTATATTGTATTGGCAAATATCCACAAAAGCGTTCGTTATAAATTTATTTTGATAAATTGTCATATTTTATGCCATCATAATACTAATCATGGCATGTCCGTCCGTCCGTCCCTCTGTCCGCGCGCTATCGCGTGCGCGTGGCTCACTAACGCGTGCTCGCTGTGCGTATCGCGTGCGCGCTATCGTGTAGTGCGCGGAGTATACCGACGGGCGCAGTGCGAGCATCGGAAAGCATTCATCATCATCATCAGCCGTATTCAGCCCACTGCAGGGCGAAAGCCTCCCCAAGTTGGCTATCTCATCCCTCCATCTGACTTTCTGTCTGCCTTGGTGTCTTGAGCCCAGCCAAGGCCTCCATTCTGTGACATTCTTTGTCCATCTATTATCTGTTGATCTTGCAAGATGGCCAGCCCAATGCCACTTCTTCATCTTTATTGTGTGGATTATGTCTGTAACTTCTGTTTGGCTCCTGATCCATGCCACTGTTTTCCTGTCCCTTTTGGTGTAGCCCAGCATACATCTTTCCATGCTATGCTGTGCAGTTTTCAGTTTTTGCTCCATCCTCTTAGTAAGTGACCATGTTTCAGCTCCATAGGTCATGGCTGGTAGTACACATTGGTTGAAAACCTTTCGTTTCAGACAAGTTGGCATCTTACTTCTCATGATGTCATTGAGCTTGCCAAATGCACACCAACCAGTCATAGTCCTCCTCTTTACTTCATCCATGTGATTGTGAGTCATGTTGATTAGTTGTCCTAAGTACACATATTGGTCCACCTTTTCTATTTCTGTGTTCCCTACCATGACCAGCTGTTCTGTGGCGAACTGGTTGAACATGACTTTTGTCTTTTTCATGTTTATCTTTAGTCCCACTTGATTGCTTCTCTGGTTGAGATCATTGATCATTTCTCTTAGGTCTTTTGCAGTGTCTGTTATTATGACTATGTCATCTGCGAAGCGAAGGTGACTCAGGTTGTCTCCGTTTATGCTAATGCCCTTACTTTCCCAGTCTAGGTGACGTATAATTTCTTGAAGTGCCGCATTAAACAGTTTAGGTGAAATGGTATCACCTTGTCGCACCCCTCGTTGGATAGATATCTTATCACTGTCCTTGTGGAGGCAGATTGTTGAAGTGCCCTTGCTGTAGATAGTATCTATTATCTGGATGTATCCAGGATGGACGCCTTGCTGTTTGAGGGCTGTGATGACTGCCTGGATCTCAATGCTATCAAAAGCTTTTTCGTAGTCAATGAATCCAAGGCATAGTGGCTGTCTATATTCACCCATCTTTTCGACAATTTGGTTGATGACATGAAGGTGATCCATGGTTGAATAACCGCTCCGGAACCCCGCCTGTTCCCTGGGTTGGTTGAAGTCAAGGATGTTGGTAATCCGATTTGTAAGAACTTTGGTGAAAAGTTTGTATGTGTTTGAGAGTAAGCTGATTGGTCTGTAGTTCTTCAAGTCTTTGATGTCCCCTTTCTTGTGGATGAGAATTATAAGGGCATTATTCCAACTGTCCGGTGTCTGGTTAGTCTGGATACATAGTGTGAATAGCTTTGCAAGCTCTGCCTTTACTGCGCTGCCTCCATCCTTGAGAATGTCGACTAGCACTCCATCTTCTCCTGGTGCTTTACCTCTTTTCATGTCATTGAGACATTTGTTAACTTCATCCTCTCCAATTGGTGGTATATTCTCTTCTGCACTTTCAACGTCTATAATTGGTGGGGTTATATGGACTTTGCTGGAGTAGAGATCTTGGTAGAACTCTTCTACCCGCTTGATGACTAATTCTCTGTCTGAGATTATGTTTCCGTCTTTCCCCTTCAGTGCTATTATTTGAGATTTTCCAGTGGCAAGTCCTTGCTTTGTTTTCTTGTAGCTTTTGTTATCTTCAAGAGTTTTCTGAATCATCTTTGTGTTTTGTGCTCGGATTTCCTGTGTCATTCGCTTCCTTATGGTTTTGCATAATTCTGTATACTCGATATGTTGGATTTTAATCGTGTTCTTCATTTCCCGTCTCCTTTTCATCATTTCAAAAGTTTCCTTTGAAATCTTGTCTATCTTCTGTGGGTCTTTTTTCCCTGCTGTCTCCAAAGCACAATCTAGGATTGTGTTTGTAAGTCTTTCACAGACATCATTTAGATCTAGGTCTTCTGCTTCATCCTTCAGGAGATAAAACTTGTTTTGCAGCTTCATCTGGAATTCCTCTTTGTTCTGTTGTAGCTTATCCAGATTGACCTGCATCCTTCTTTTTTGCACGAGTTTGTATCTTTCCAGTTTCAAGTTGATGGGGATCCTTGCTCTTACTAGCCTGTGATCACTTCCAGTGTTGAAGCGGTTTAGAACTAAGACATCTTTCACATTTTTTGGTTCGCTTGTCAAGATGAAGTCAATTTCATTTCGATACAATCCATTTGGGCTTCACCATGTCCACTTACGAGATTCTTTTTTCTTGAAGAAGGTATTCATGATTTGTAAGTTCTTGCTTTCAGTGAATTCTAGAAGCCTGTCTCCCCTTTCATTTCGCTCTTCCACACCATATTTCTCCTAGCATGGTTTCATTTGAGTTTGTTTTCTTTCCTACTTAAGCATTAAAGTCTCCCATAATGATTGTGTGATTTGCTTTGTCTTGGTTGAGCAGTTCGTTAATTTTTTCGTAGACTGCATCTACATCTTCATCTGGGTAGCTGATTGTTGGCAAATACGATTGAATGATTTTCAAGGTCTGTCTTTTGGAGATTTTGATGATGACTTGTGCTACTCTGTCCGACTGGTTTTTGTAGCTTACAACATTTGATGCCAAGTCTTTTCGTATTAGGAAGCCGACTCCTCCAGTGCTGCTATTATCTTTACCCCTTGTGTAAAGCATGTGTCCACTCTTGAGTTCCAGACGTCTAACTTCGCATAGGCCGAGGATATCCCATGTGATATGATCAAGTTCTTTTTCCAACTCATGAAGCTTTGGTGCGCCAAGGAGGGTTCGCACATTATATGTGCAAATAGTCAATTCCTTTAGGGAGCCTGTACTTTCCCAGTGATTCTTAGCACCCTCTACTCTCGCCTCACCATAACCGCTCCCGTGGTCAGGGACTTGAGAGCTGCTGGGGACTGAGGGCCGTTTCATACTTTGTGCTGCCATATTAGTTGGGGGTTGTGGCCCTAACTCGTCACGCTGGCCACTGTTGCGGGTTGACGAGTGCTACGTTGATGTTAAGTAGCTCGGTTATTGTTGGTCACCCAGACAGGATCTGGGGGCTATATGGTACTACCACCCGGCAAGGGAATGAGCTGGCTGCTCATCCCCCCCCCCTGGATTCTCCCGTAGGAGTGGATGTCAGTATGCCTCTGACAACCCTCAGGTTAATCGTGCAGGTGCATCTCATCGGATTCCAAAACGGCACACGTGCAGAGGCCTATTAGTAGTTTAAAAGGTCAGGGCAAGTAGGCCTATATGGGTAACGGTGTTGGGTAATTAGAGATAGTCACAAGAACCACCCAACCCGAGAACCGCGAATAAAATAGTCCCGGAAAATAGCATTATATAATCTAGAATAGTCTAGAATATTAATATTATTATGGTTTCAGGGGAACTGTGCTAAACGATGATAGAAGTGATGAAGTAAATGCTCGTCGGTAAATATTGCATTGGATAATGCTGTAAATTTGACAACATCAATCATACCAAATTTCTTGGAGTTGTATTTATGAAAACCTAACATACACTGCAAAATTGTGTCTTACCTGAGGACACTATTTTAAGACGCGACTTTGAAGCCACTTTTTAGCCATGTCCTTATGCAAGTCATGTCTTGCATGGAGACATGGCTTGTGGAAAGGCAGGACTTTGAGCTATGTCTTTATCTAAGACATGACTAGCTACAAGACATCAACACAGTATGTAGCTAGCCTAAAGTCATGTCTTAATTATAAGAGCACAATGGGACATGTCTTACTTCATGTCCTAATTAAAGACGCATTATCGAATAAGTCACTAATTCTTGGAGTCGTGTCTTATCGCAATTTCATATGTCTCTAAACTAGACATGACTCATATGCATAAAGTCATGACTAACCACAAGACATGTGGTTATGGTATGTGACTTGCACAAAGACACTAAATTAAGACATGTCTACTGAGGACATGTCTCCATGCTAGACACACTTTTTGCAGTGATAAGTGTGCTGGTATGTGAAATGCTGCTAATCTATACTTACAGTAGCATGATTAGAAACGTGTGCTATATACGAACTATTTCAAATCGCTACTAATATTCCAGCCCACTCTCTCTACTTTATCAAAATGTTTTATAATAGTTTAAAACTTGAATTGAACAGCTTTATGTTCAAACATTATACTAACGATCTACCAGAAACATTTAACACGATTTTACCCAATATTGAGATACATAGTTGTAACCCTGGTCTTAAATCAAATTAGAATTCTGGAAACCAATAATAACATTATATAATTACTTTATTCACTCTAATCCTATGGACTAGTATAAACTACAAAAAAAACTTATGGATCCGTATATATTTTAAACCGGTTATAATTTATTGCATGCGCATAAGTGAGTTCATGACGTCATTTATAAACTTGTCGAATCTTGATCCTCAATCTTGAGTCTTGGTACAACTTCACTTCACACGATGACAAGAAATCTTCAGTTCCTATAAAGAGATGTATAACACAGAACACAATTCTAAGGTCCTGTTCTCTTCCACAGTTCATTGGACGTATTTTAAAAGTTAACTTGCTTTTAAAACCAAATATGTCATTTCACAACTTTTATCAATAAAATAATAATCGCTCGTAGATACGACTAATTCCAGGAGCTTTTACAATTTTCCATAACATATAGGAAAAGATGATTATTTTATACAAATTATTTATAGATATCATTAGTAGACATCTGCAATCAATGTGAACAAAAGCATTGTATGATCTAGCTCCAGTAGTATTGCTACCTTCTGACAATTGAGCTACATTGTCAGTTTGACTTGGGCAATACAATAATCTTGGGTGAATAGTTTTAACTACTCTTACATGAGCACTATATCACATAATGACATAATCCAAACAGTTCATACAAAAACAGCTGAAGTTCAACATTAACCACTATGGTTAGTACACAAATTACTCGGCCTTAATCATGTATATAATATTATACATTTTGCTTACATCTGTCTGTGTAATCTCAAATTTAATAATTAATATCTGAATGTTTGTGGCAAGTTCATTTAAAGTAGTTTGAATCCAAAGGCCTATTTGATGCTACATGAAGAAATATCTATATAATAATACTGGTAGTCTGTGACTCTCTCTGTGACTCTGTGCCTCTGTCTGTCTGTCTGTCCGCCTATTTTCTCGGAGACTAGGGGTCGCACGTTCCTCAAACTTGGTGGGTGGGTGCATCTTGACCCCATACAGATCAAGTTTGTATTTGTTAGTGGGTCAAGGTCACCCAAGGTTATCCAGGGGTCAAATTAGTAAAAACTGTTTTCCTCCGAGACTGGGGGTCGCACGTTCCTCAAACTTGACGGGTGGGTGCGTCTTGACCCAGGACAGAACAAGTTTGTATTGGTTAGTGGGTCAAGGTCACCAGAGGTCATCTAGGGTCAAATTATTAAAAACTGTCATATGGGCATGCAACTTGGTGGGTAGGTGCATCTTGACCTAAGATGGAACAAGTTTGTATTGGTTAGTGGGTCAAGGTCACCTGGGGTCATCTGAGGTCAAATTAGTAAAAACTGTTTTCCGCCTATTTTCTCGGAGACTAGGGGTTGCACGTTCCTCAAACTTGGTGGGTGGGTGCATCTGGACCTCAGACAAGTTTGTTTCAGTTAGTGGACCAAGATCACCCGAGGTCATCCAGGGGTCATCAGAGGTCAAATTAGTAAAACTGTCGTATGGGCATGAAACAGTCAACTTTTAGAGTCAAAGTTTTGGACGGTCATTTTGGGGTCATCCGGGTCACCCGGGGTCATCTGAGGTCAAATTAGTAAAAAATGTCGCATGGGCATGAAACTTGGTGGGTACAGTCAACATTTAGAGTCAAAGTTTTGGACGGTCATTTTGGGGTCATCTAAGGTCAACTTACTAAAGACTATCGTATGGGCATGAAACGTGGTGGGTACAGTCAACATTTAGAGCCAAATTTTGGAAGGTCACAAGGGGTCATCTGAGGTCAAATTAGTAAATACTGTCCTATGGGCATAAAACTTGGTGAGTACATTCAGCATCAGCCAGGTAATCGCTACAGCCGAGAACCGCCAAATACGGGTAACCGCCTAGTTTAACATAATATACATGACACTTCCTTCTCATATTAAATGATAATAAAATAAATCTCTACATAGAGTTGTACAGGGAAGGATAATATGCAAATCTTATTCCTTAAATAAAATAACATCTTTAGAACTATCTGCAGCCAATGTTTAGATAAAATCATCATCAATAAAAGGAGAGGTATTTAGGCTTTGTGCCTCTGACAATAGAATGTCCTTGTGCATATATGAGGAAGTTTTGGGTGCATGCTAAATAACTTTTGGGTGATAATTTGCAACAACACTTGTCACTTCAATGGTTTTGTTGAATTATGCTTGAATAAGTTTCAAAAGAAATTCTCTTGACACACCTAGTTTGGGTGCTAAAATACACCTAATAACATGACCAAGCACTTTACTATACTTTATATGGTGTTGTTGTATTGAGCACGCCCAAATTGGCACATTCTTTAACTTATAGAAAACTAATGTTTATCAGGCATTGTTTGGTATTGACCAGGACATGGTATATTTTGCTAACCTTACATAAAAGTTCAATTGAGGTCAGGTCAAGTGTAAGATCATCTTCAAAATCATGGGTTACTATGACAATTATAATAAATACAGATGTTCAAGTAATTGATATTTTAAAGGCCTTCTTGTAAAGTTAAAGTATATAATCTAAAACAACTTAAACTTTACTGAGATTGAATTTCCAAAACAATAAATACATAAAATCATTAATTCAACGTAATGAACGCTGTGCAAATGCGATTCGAGTCATTTGGTATAATCAATAATTAGCTTTTTAATAGCAAAATGATAATGGTATTAATCAAATACCAATGCCAAGAAATATCATAACTAACAAAAGCTAACAAATCAGAATATATTTCAAGGGGTGATTGAAATATTATTTAGACAAAAATTTAAACCATGACATGATCATTATGAATAATAAAAGTAGTGAAACCAGTCTTACCTATAAAGAGCCAATAGATGGTGCGATCCAAGAGAGTGTCACAGAAGGAGAAACAAATAGTAGGATGATCTTAAAATCACAGTCTGAGTCTGGATATATCTGCATAATATATATATCTGCATACGAATATCCAATTTATCAAGTCCAACGTGGGTAATGATCTTAAATGCTACGAATATCCAAGTTATCAAATCCAGTGTGGGTAAATAAAAGAAGATGACTGTCCATGAGGGTTTTGGTTTGGTCCTCTTTCTATGATGGTATGTGGCACAGTGCTGGCTAGTGGTGTAGGTGGGTGTGACCTGGACCTGGTCACTTGGGAGAACTTTTTGTTATAGAGGGCAGTATTTCATGGGGTTACATAGTTATCACTCAAGAAATGCTCAAGATTAATACATGCATTGACATGAGAGAACTATAATGCATTAATGTTGTATTATACCCAGACCAACCCTTACGAAAATGCAAAAAAAAAAAAGTGTGCCGAAGCGTGCTGCACGCTTAAATAAGTGTGCAAAAGTGTGCAGAAGTGTGCAGAAGCGAGCAAGAGCGTGTTCATGTGTGCGAACTAGCCATGTGCGTGCAGGCAATTCACGCAAGTATGCAATTGCACACATATTTGCACACATAATAAACTGTGCGCTGCACGCAACTTGCACATTATTCCCTGCACGCATTTTTTTAAGTGTGCAGTGCACGCATTTGCACACCTAATATTTTCTGCACGCAAACTTGAAGCGTGCCGCGCACGCATTGCACACTTGCACGCATAATTGCAGGAAGCAGCAGTGCAGTATGGGATGTCAGAGGTCACCAACTGCCAAGGATCAGAGAAGTGCTAGCTCCTCAGAAGCTCCCAATAACTTTGAAAAGTTTGAAGTGTATTTTAGGGGTTTTCATCATTGTCTTGTTGATGTTGAGCATATCAAGAATTGTCTCTGCAAGAAAAATCGAATTGCGTAAGTTTCAAAAGTCTGTTTTTTGCGATTCTTTTCCCCCAGGAAACCATAGTCTATAAGGTTAGTGTTGAATTCAGCAGACATGCATGAAGTGTATAAATACCTGTATATTATCATCAGCTCCTGCACGCGTGCAAGCGGCAAGCTCCTGCATGCGTGCAGCTTCTGCACGCGTGTAGTTCCTGCATGCTATATAAGCGTGCAGACTGTGCATGCATGCGCATGCGTGTTTTTGGAACAAAATACGCATGCAGCTCCTGCAAGCGTGCAGCTTCTGCACGCGTGCATGCAGCTCCTGCAAGCGTGCAGCTCCTGCATGCATGCAGCCCTGCATGCTATATAAGCGTGCAGACCATGCACGGTGCATGCATGTGCATGCGTGTTTTTTTTCCAAAAACACGCATGCGCACACTTCATATGCACATGTGCGACATGTGTGCGCATTCATGCTGCACGCTTGCAAAAAAAGCGTGCCATTTTCGTAAGGGAATAAGCTATATATTATAAAATATAAATCAAGCAAGGTGGTTAATAACTTGAAGTAATTTAAATAGTACACTATACACATAGGCCTAGTATATTTAAAGTAGTATTTTAATAAACAAAGCGAAATGTAAAAATTGTTCGATACTCATGACTCGATGTGACTTGAGAAATTACGTGACTCGCTTTGTCTCGACTCGACTTGTGTATTATATCCTTAAAACTAACCGGTGGATTTGCGAACAATTTGTCGACATAAATGACGTACGCGGAGAAACGGTGGCCCAAAATGGGTTATATTTGGTAATATGCAGACGAATGGTCAAATTAATAGAAAATACCTGTGATAAATTTATCTGTACACATTGTCGCACTCCGAGTGACGTATGGTTATTTGCAACCCTGTGATGGATTTGCGAACAATTTGTCAACATAAATGACGTTCATGGAGAAACGGTGGCCCAAAATGCATTATTTTTGGTAATATGCAGACGAATGGCCAAATTAATAGAAATTTTACCTGTGATAAATTTATCTTTACAAATTGTCGCACTCCAAGTGACATATGGTATATTTGCAACCCTGCTGTGGATTTGTGAACAATTTGTCGACATAAATGACCCTTGCGGAGAAATTATTAGAAAAAAAGGGTTTTTTTTGCCTAGGCCTGTCCTCCATGCTAGGTATGATCATCAAATTTCCAAGTAGCCTTTCTAGTACTTTTTTTTGGTCCTGGTGACAGGAAAACGTAAAGGGACTCGATCTTTTGTGCGTAATTATAGAGGGCCAGGGATTCACTCTATCATTAAAAAAATTATTTGAAGAAGTCAAAGAGCCCTAGGAATAAAAACTGTAGTGTAATTAACGCCAGACACAATTTCTTTATACGACAAAAATTAATTTTGTAATCGATCAAAAACAAACGTTTTATATCAATTTTAAATTTAGCCTGAATCCGTAAATATGGTACCTCTCGCCCTTTTTCAGGTCAAGGCTATTTTTACCATTATGCAGCGAACCATTGTTGAAGCTATTTCACATACATGTACAAAACATTCTAAAGAAGGAATGAGGCTGTATACTGTTGAAATATATTTTGTTGATTTCGAATGATAATGTTATGAAGTCGCAAACCAAAACAAAACATTGCGAAGCAGATAATTCCCGACTTACGCAATTTCATCATCACATCAGTGTCTTTATTATTTGTTTGAAACCTTTCCCAAACGTTCGTGCTATTTATGCATAAAACGGCTAATCTATCTTTACAAAACGCGTCTTTTTTTTTAGTAAACAAAAGGCTAAAGAAGGCATTATGAGATTTATCATTACACTCATCCTCTCAACTGCCAACGTGGCCGAGCGGTAAAGCGCTAGACGCGTAATCGAAGGAAGTTTAGAATCGCTGGTTCGAGTCCCAGCGAAGCCTTTTTTCTTCAAAATTCATGATCGCATTCCGAAATGAGTCACTTGTCGGTAAATCATGTATCGTATCCTTAAGTGTGTAAATCCCATTGACACACAAAATGGCATAAGCTAGACTCAGTGTACAAACGCCGTACACGAGACTGGCAAGCGAGTCTAGGTATTCCTGCATTAAATACATCAGAATTATTACCATTGCAAGATGGCTTAAAGCTAGCATTTCAAGTATCTCTTATAAGCTAATAACAAATGGTGCCCGCTGGAATCTCTTGAGGCATTGTCTTTTTAAAGACATTTCTTGTTTCCTGAGAAGTCAAAATGCAATTGTATAAATTTTATTGTTACACCCTGTACATACATAGATTTATTTTGCGCCTATACAATTTTAGCTCTAGGCGCAATCCAATGAGACAAAACAAAGAAAGAAATGGCAATGACAAGAAATGAATCAAATTTGAAAAAGATGGGGTTTTAAAAGCTTTTTGAAGCTGGCCAGTGTTTGGGCCTCCCTGATGTTGCATGGGAGGTTGTTCCAAATTCGAGGACCAAAGGAAGTGAAGGCGTTATCACCAGCTAATTTGTTTGTGAGAGGAATGGAGAGCCGTGTTGTATCCATGGAAAAACGTAAATGACTAGATGTGGTGTAAGAATGAATTCCAGATTGAAGGTAGAGTGGAGCTATGTCATTGACACATTGATTATGATGGTGAGGATCTTGAAATTGACACGCTCCCTGATGGGCAACCAATGTAAGTCCTTGATGTATTTTGAATATGCTGCAGTTTGGATAAATTGATGTTGGTGGTGCCAGCAAGGAGAGAGTTACCGTAGTCGAGGCGAGATAACTATATGAGTGCACGGATGATGTGATGGCATGAGTCTGTATCTAGGAAGCACCTGACTCGAGCAAGTTTAACGCCAAGGTTACGAACTGAAGTGGCAGGTTTAATAACAGTATCGCCAACCATAAGATGAAGTGAAGAGGAGACGAGATTGATATTGTGTGGCGAGCCAAATACAATGAACTTGGGTCTTGTCCATTTTAACATCAAGTTATTATCATCCAGTTGCTTAACTCATGATGATATGCGTCTTCGCCAATTTAAACCGAACAATGTATTGGTACTGGAGGGGAGTTGGGAGATTAATTATTTTGTTCCATTGGCAGCATTGCAAGAACTTTTCAAGAACTATGACATGAAAATATCCAGTTTCACTTATATGGTAATTATTATTACGTGCCCCTTCTGATGACTTACTTAAGGGGGTACTACACCCCTGGTCAATTTTGTGCCTATTTTTGCATTTTTCTCAAAAATTATAGCGCATTGATGACAGGTAAGATAATAATTATAGGGGCAAAGACTGCAACTACTGCACTGAAACTTCAGCCACTCAAGGCAAGTAGTTATTGATTTATTGATCAAATATTGGTTTCCCCTCATTTTTGACTGTAACTCCACAACTGTTGTCTGTGCTGAAATAAAAATTTCCAGTGCAGTAGTTGTAGTCCTTGCCCCTATAATATACATATCTTACTTGTCACCAATGCATTATAATTTTTGAGAAAAATGCAAAAATAGGCACAAAATTGGGCAGGGGTGTAGTACCCCCTTAAAGTTGGTCTTAATCACAGAATTATGGACAACCTTAAAGCCTCATAACTGCTAAATTGTTGCTCTAAAGTGTATAAAAGTACACATATTATTTAGTAAAAGTAAAAATCATAAAAATGGCATTATTTTGACCCAAACATTTATGTCAACTTAAAGCCACATCATAACTTTTCCTGAGGAGGACGCCCTCAATATTTTTCGAAATTCTGTTTTTTATTTGTACTTTATTAAACTAAACATCTGGAACTGATGTTTAATTTTCACGATGAAAATATTAGTCGAACACGTATGCGATGTTCAAAGTACAGTACATGTACATACATGGCGTCCAGGACGGTTATACATAGTACATCAAATTATTGTATCGAATGACCAACTGACCATTGGCGTCATTGGCACTGGTAGGAAATTCCAAGTTTGTTTGCTTTACCACAACTGGTCAGCTCAAAATTTAAGGTGACATAACTGACAGCAAAAGCTAACATTTTATGAAAAAGAAATAATTTTTACAGTTTTAGTATGGAAATGTTACAATGAAAATTATTATTTTTCATGCTTAAAATTGCTTTTTTATTATAGAAGCGAAAGTTGACAGCAAAAAAAACCCACATTATGCAAATATCCAGATTCATACCGTTTTTATAACTCATGGTCGTATATAATACACTTGCTGCACACGTTTTACAAAAGTGTGAGTAACGTTTGGGAGAGTTTAATCAACACAACACAAATGACTATACAGGTATGCTCCATGGAAAGATGCCTGCCTCCGAAAGACCCCTGAATTTTACCAATACCAAGCACCGAAAGAGCTTTGATTTGGACAATTTTAGCTCTAAAGGCCCCTAAATTACTCATTTGGCACATTTCTGTTTAATATATTTTCAGGCAATTTTCAGCCAAAATATCAAGAAAGACCCTTGATTTTGATTGTAAGCATCTCCAAATTAAACAACTCCTCCCTTTACGCGCACGCTGTCAAAAACTCTCAAATACCACCACCTCCAAATTCCGGAGGAGCACACCCACCCAAAAATTTGTCATGTGACCCCAGCCCCCCACCCCCCCCGGCCCTCCGTTTCATCCAGCTGTCTTGGGCCATGTGATTTTTCCCTTCAAAAGGACGATAAAAAGTGGGAGATAATATGGATTTCAACTGGCCCATTGCTGCTGAGTGAGTTTTGAGCACATTGGTCTATGGCTTGATTAACTACAAACATAGTAAGAGAATAGCTCTAGTAGGAGACATGGCTATACTACTATATATACTACTACATATACCCCCATATTACCACTATCCATAATCCATGATATGTAGTAAGAGAACATATTTGTGTAAAATATCCAATTTCTCCTGAGATAAAAAAAAAAGGACTTAGGTTAAGACCAACCTTAAGTGCCCATGGTACTAATTAGGTCGAATACAGTACACTTACATGATAGAAAGTGTCCTTCTCATATAGAACTTGATCAGTTCGCTCGGATCGTGAGGTCCAAAACTGCGAGCTGTGCCCAGGGTACTAAATTAGGTTGAATACAGTACAATACACTTTAATACATGCTAGAAAGTGAGCTAAAGTATCCTTGTCTTATAGAACTTGATCAGTTCACTCCGTAGTGGGGTTCTCAGCTATTGTTCCCATGTACCCAGATGATGTATTTTCTAACCTATTTCTTCGTAATCCTTAACGTCCCTAGTACACAAATTGTGTCGTTCCCAAAATAAAATATTGTCCCATGGGTGGGGGAAAGGTCATTAAACTTAACATGGTGTCAAATTTCAAACTTCATCAAATTGTGTCGAAAACATTACTAATGTATCCCTCTGGTTATATGGATTCTGAACATGTATAGTTTTACCTATCTAGGATTAGGATGTGCCGTTCTAGAGTTATTACCAAAAAGGTCAAAGGTCAAGCATTGACCTCTAAAGGGAAATAATTTAAACGTGCTCCGATCTTGATGAAAATGGTGTCAAAATCTTCGCTTGGTAAGAGTGGTGGATAGGGTGACTGTGGGATAAAGCGGTGGGGTAATACTTTGTGGTGGGTAAGAGTGGTGGATAGGGTGACTATGTGATAAAGTGTTGGGGTAATACTGTGTGGTTGGGTAAGGGTGGTGGATAGGGTGACTATGTGATAAAGTGATAGGGTAATAGTGGGTGGTGGGTAAGAGTGGTGGATAGGGTGACTATGTGATAAAGTGTTGGGGTAATACTATGTGGTTGGGTAAGGGTGGTGGATAGGGTGACTATGGGATAAAGTGATAGGGTAATAGTGGGTGGTGGGTAAGAGTGGTGGATAGGGTGACTATGTGATAAAGTGGTGGGGTAATACTTTGTGGTGGGTAAGAGTGATGGATAGGGTGACTATGTGATCAAGTGATAGGGTAATAGTGGGCGGTGTGTAAGAGTGATGGATAGGGTGACTATGTGATAAAGTGGTGGGGTAATACTGTATGGTTGGGTAAGAGTGATGGATAGGGTGACTATGGGATAAAGTGTTGGGGTAATACTTTGTGGTGGGTAAGGGTGGTGGATAGGGTGACTATGTGATAAAGTGGTGGGGTAATAGTGGGTGGTGGGTAAGAGTGATGGATAGGGTGACTATGTGATAAAGTGATAGGGTAATAGTGGGCGGTGGGTAAGAGTGATGGATAGGGTGACTATGTGATAAAGTGGTGGGGTAATACTGTATGGTTGGGTAAGAGTGATGGATAGGGTGACTATGGGATAAAGTGTTGGGGTAATAGTGGGTGGTGGGTAAGAGTGGTGGATAGGGTGACTATGTGATAAAGTGGTGGGGAAATACTGTGTGGTTGGGTAAGGGTGGTGTATAAGGTGACTATGTGATAAAGTGGTGGGGTAATACTCTGTGGTGGGTAAGAGTGATGGATAGGGTGACTATGGGATAAAGTGTTGGGGTAATACTTTGTGGTGGGTAAGGGTGGTGGATAGGGTGACTATGTGATAAAGTGGTGGGGTAATAGTGGGTGGTGGGTAAGAGTGATGGATAGGGTGACTATGTGATAAAGTGATATGGTAATAGTGGGCGGTGGGTAAGAGTGATGGATAGGGTGACTATGTGATAAAGTAGTGGGGTAATACTGTATGGTTGGGTAAGAGTGATGGATAGGGTGACTATGGGATAAAGTGGTGGGGTAATAGTGGGTGGTGGGTAAGAGTGGTGGATGGGGTGACTATGTGATAAAGTGGTGGGGAAATACTGTGTGGTTGGGTAAGGGTGGTGGATAGGGTGACTATGGGATAAAGTGGTGGGGTAATAGTGGGTGGTGGGTAAGAGTGGTGGATAGGGTGACTATGTGATAAAGTGGTGGGGAAATACTGTGTGGTTGGGTAAGGGTGGTGGATAGGGTGACTATGGGATAAAGTGGTGGGGTAATAGTGGGTGGTGGGTAAGAGTGATGGATAGGGTGACTATGGGATAAAGTGGTGGGGAAATAGTGGGTGGTGGGTAAGAGTGGTGGATAGGGTGACTATGTGATAAAGTGGTGGGGTAATAGTGGGTGGTGGGTAAGAGTGGTGGATAGGGTGACTATGTGATAAAGTGGTGGGGAAATACTGTGTGGTTGGGTAAGGGTGGTGGATAGGGTGACTATGGGATAAAGTGGTGGGGTAATAGTGGGTGGTGGGTAAGAGTGGTGGATAGGGTGACTATGTGATAAAGTGGTGGGGACATACTGTGTGGTTGGGTAAGGGTGGTGGATAGGGTGACTATGGGATAAAGTGGTGGGGTAATAGTGGGTGGTGGGTAAGAGTGGTGGATAGGGTGACTATGTGATAAAGTGGTGGGGTAATAGTGGGTGGTGGGTAAGAGTGGTGGATAGGGTGACTATGTGATAAAGTGGTGGGGTAATAGTGGGTGGTGGGTAAGAGTGGTGGATAGGGTGACTATGTGATAAAGTGGTGGGGTAATACTTTGTGGTGGGTAAGGGTGATGGATAGGGTGACTATGTGATAAAGTGATAGGGTAATAGTGGGTGGTGGGTAAGAGTGATGGATAGGGTGACTATGTGATAAAGTGATAGGGTAATAGTGGGTGGTGGGTAAGAGTGATGGATAGGGTGACTATGTGATAAAGTGGTGGGGTAATACTGTATGGTTGGGTAAGAGTGATGGATAGGGTGACTATGGGATAAAGTGGTGGGGTAATAGTGGGTGGTGGGTAAGAGTGGTGGATAGGGTGACTATGTGATAAAGTGGTGGGGAAATACTGTGTGGTTGGGTAAGGGTGGTGGATAGGGTGACTATGGGATAAAGTGGTGGGGTAATACTGTGTGGTGGGTAAGGGTGATGGATAGGGTGACTATGTGATAAAATGGTGGGGTAATAGTGGGTGTTGGGTAAAAGTGGTGGATAGGGTGACTATGGGATAAAGTGGTGGGGTAATACTGTGTGGTTGGGTAGGATTGGTGGATAGGGTGACTATGTGATAAAGTAGTGGTTAATACTGTGTTGTTGGGAAAGGATAGTGGTGGTAGGATGATAAGATAATGGGGTGGGGTGGTGAGGTAATAGATGGTGGTTTTGGGGTGGTGGGGGTAAGTTTGTTGAATGGATGATCGGGTAATAGTGGGTATTGTTCTAATAGTAGGGATAGGGTATGGTGGTCAGGCAATAGGTGGTAGGGTAATAGTGGGTGGTGGGGTAAGGCTGGTGATGGGGTATGGTGGTGGGCGTAGGATGGTGGTGGTGTAGGATGGTGAGGTAATGTCAGGGTGGTGGGTGTGGGGCACTGGGAAAAATAGTGGGTGGTGGTGTAGGTAGGGTGACTATGGAGTATGGTGCAGGGGTAATAGTGGATGGTGAAGTAAGGGTGGTATGGTGGAGAGGTAATGGGGTAGGGTGATGGTTTTAATAGTGGGTGGTGGGATAAGTGTAATAGGTAGGGTGATTGGGGTATGGTGTTTGGGTAATAGTGGATGATGGGGTAGGGTGGAGAGTAAAGTGGTGGTGAGGTAGGGTGAAATGTGATTGAGACTGAGTGGGTGATGGAGTACTAAGGGTGGTAGGTGGTAGGGTGGTGGAGTAAATAGGTAGGGTGGTTGGGTAATAGTGGGTGGTGGGGTGAGGTGTCCCATGAAAAAGGGGCCCAACGAATGTTGTGATATTTAAAAATGTGTTTATGTGAAATTCAATTATTCTAGGTATCATTTGGGATTTTATTTCCACGCTATATTCTGTAAGCAAGTGTTTAGGTTACATGGGCTTTATAATCATAGCTGGAAGCTTTAGTCTGTAAGCAAGTGTTTATGTTACATGGGCGTTATAATCATAGCTGGAAGCTTTAGTCTGTAAGCAAGTGTTTAGGTTACATGGGCTTTATAATCATAGCTGGAAGCTTTAGTCTGTAAGCAAGTGTTTAGGTTACATGTGGTTTATCAGGCGCGTATCCAGGAATTCGTAGACCGGGGGCGCAACTTAGGTTTGTTTATTGAATTACAATATTGCCGCGAAGCGGCCTTCCCGGTGCGCTTGCGCGACGCGGGGATGTCTGAGGGGGACGTGCCCCCTCAGAAGTGAGAAACTTTTGCATAATGAAGACCTTATTGAAGCCATTTGGTGGACCATTTTGGCACTCGGCCATATCACATACTGACGTATTCGACATTTTTAACATTTTTGAGAAAATTGGTATATTAGTTTGTTATGTTCTACTCTATATATTCACCAAAACCAATGCCTCAAAGTGGCTTATTTAGTAAGATATTAATTAATTTAATTATGTCGTATTTACAAAACCTTCAAATGTCTGCGTCACATAACGACGTATTTTCCGATCACCTATACTGTGCAAGCGCAGTACGAGGGGCGGTCAATAAGTTTGTAGAACAAGGTACTTGAAAGAGTACTAGCCAAATTCTTTCTATCTCACTCTTGAGCATGGTCACTACAAACCTTAATGCACCCGTCACAATTTTTCTTGAAACCTGCTAACAAAACAACAAAATGGAAGTCTTCCGATAGCTTCGTGAGCTTCTTGAAGGCTCACCAGCATTGATCACCATCAAACCTGATATTATGAAGGTAGGACTTAAAATTGTAAAATAGGTTTCACTAACTGGAGGCCATGCCTGAACCACAATGTGGTTACTTTAGTTAACTGACCCCTCTGTCGTGAATGGCAGCTTGACAAACTAAGAATAGTGTACACGACACAATCCGAGAACGGTCACATTCCTACCATCAACCTTCTTCACATGATGGCTTGCCTCAATTTTGCTATCAAAATTGCATGATATATGCCTATGATTGTACTTTCATTTGGCAAATGATCTGTCATCAAGACTCTCCCTGGATCTCAGAAACAGCGATGAAGACCGTGCACTATGGTGACCGAGTGATGATCTTCTAAGTGGTGGGAGATCCAGGTGCTTCCACTAAATGCACTCATAATTCCAGTGATTAATGTATGTCTTATCACCTTTAGCCACATATAGATTAAACTTGCCTCGGTCCTCATTCTAAGTGTATAGAAGGTGTGGACCTGAATATGTCAATTGGTATCAATTTTGCACATGAAGATTATTGGACACCCATCTTGGACACCCTGAAATACCCCATGTTATTGGATTAATGTTAAAAACACATTCATCAGAGTTGTCATATTTTGTGGCTATCTCATCTTTCTTATTTGGATCTTTATTCATGCCACTGTACCAGCACGTATATCATTAGTGGTGACGTCAGCAAGTCTTTTGGACCTTGGATGATCTTCAAGGACGCTCATTCCATTCTTGAACTCTAAGAACCATTTCGTTGCTGCTGAATACCAAGGACTTCATTACCATTTACAGCAACTGTACATTGTTAAATTTCATTTGAGTTTTCACCGCCGTCGGGAGAAATTTCCATAATGACCCTGTATTCACTTCTGGTAGTACCTGTGAATTCATGGAGGTAGGCTTCCTCTGAAGAGTGTACTTACTGCCCACATACAGTGATGCAAAAATCTAATATCTTTGCAGTAATATTTTGAAGGAACAAGCTTTCAAATGAGACCAAATTTAATACCGTGCGACAAAGTGCACCGAGTTCTACGAACTTTTTGACCACCCCTCGTATATCGTATCTGCAATTTGAAGAATTTGCCGTTTCACATACTGACGTATTTGCGCTACGTATTTGCGCGACTCTGTCATTGCACGGCAAAAATGCTGTTTTGTCCTTTTCATATACTGACGTATTTGCGCAACTGTTTCACATACTGACGTATCTGCGCGACGTATTTTGTCATTTGAACGGCGAAATTGACATTAGTCCTTTTCACATAGTGACGAATTTTATTTAATATTGATTTTTTGGCAAAATAAGTTATGCTCTGATAGTGATATGTGAATTATATTGTAAATATGGTATATTTGCACTACTGTTAACCTAGTTTTAATCGACAATAATATTTTAATCAAGATTATGCAACAAATAAAAATCCTAGATTTTCAAGTTCGATTTTCTCGAAATGCGTATTTTGCAAATGATATGTGATACGGCTGACGTATTATTGTGTAAAATTTTAGTTTGAAAAAGCAGAAAAGGTTTGAAATGACGCCCAAATTGAAGCCATTCGTGGACAAGTTTTCACTCTTTTTGTATAAATTATTGCTTTATAAGGTTTGCAAAATGAAGGCCTAATCGAAGCCATTTGGTGGGCGATTTTGACACTATTATTGTGTACAAAAAGTTAGTTGGAAAAAGTTTCAATTTACTACGTATTACTATAGGCCTAATTATCAAGTTATTGCTTAAAACATACGGGTGTCTAATACAGAAGGGAAATCGGCCAGTTGTTTAACCATACGCAGGGGGAGTATTTGAGGGGGATGTTCAAGTACCCCTCAGAAGTTGTGAAAATTTGCAAAAAAAAAGGACCAATTGAAGCCATTTTGGTGCATCATTTTTACACTATTTATATCATTGCTTTCAACAACAAAAAATGGCTCGAACTCAATTTGAAAAATTGTTAAACTGGTCCACTGATACTTAATAAGACTTGAGACTCGCAATTAGGACTAGGCCTACTATGAAGCATGCATGGATTGATCATGTTGATGTTGAGCATTGAATCCGTCTTTACTGACTTTGGTGAAAAATGTGACGGGCCCACAGTAGCTATACCCGCATGAAGAGCATGCAGGGTATATTGCCATCCTATGGTTTCTTCTTCATCTCCTCCTTCTCCTTCTCCTATCAAACACATCATTCTGTCAAGGCAAGCGCTAAAACTACAAGGGCCCCAGGGCCCATATGTGGTACACTTATGGGCCCTACCCCGTAGATGTGCCTTTTGCCCATCTCGAACCCAGAGGTCAAAGGTCACGGGCCCAAATGTAAAAACACAAACCATGCTGTTTCTCATCAGATGAAGCAGCCTCAGGGTCCTGATAGCCTTAGGGGTACTCTATAACTACAAGTAGACATGAGCCCCATATGTTATATATTATGGGCCCCAGGGCCCCAAATGTTAAAATAAGGGGCAACAGATTGACAAGGCTAGCTCTAAAGCTACAAGGACACTAGGGCTCATATGTGGCACATGTATGAGCCCTCAATTGAAGATGTGCCTTTGCCCATTTTGGCCCTAGATGTTCAAGGCTAGGGGCCCCAGAGTCCAAAATGTTAAAACAAAGGGACGGCCGTTTCTCAGCAAATAAAGCAGCTACATGGTTCAGATTTGGTACACAAAATGGTCTTCAGCATTATATTGTTACATGTATATATGAGGCCCATGTGTCACACAATATGGGCCCCAGGGCCCCAAACGCTACAACATAGGGTCGGCAGTTACTCAGTAAATAAAGCAGCTACAATGCCCAGCTTAAGTCTACTGATAGAACTAGAAAATTATACTTCAACATATGTACATGAGCCTCATAAGTCAAATATTATGGGCCTCAGGGCCCCAAATGTTAAAACAAAGAGCCGGCCGTTTCTCATCATATCAACCCTTAAATAACATTATGTTAGAATATTTGCAGTAGGTTATCAACAAATGTTTTTGAATGTTGTGAAAACGTTTTATAGCCTTTATATATCCCTTATATAACCCGACATTTTAATGTTTTCTGGCAACCTTTTCTAACCTTTTGCGAATGATGTTAAAAACGTTTTGTAGTTACTGGGTCGTAACGCTTGCAAATGGGGATTTTTAGGACTATATATTTTACGGCAGCACCTGCACCACCACCCTCCATTTCCCAACCCCGGCACATGGGTCTGGACCCTACATCAAGATTCAAATCACTACAGATCAGTTATTGTAATTGACAGCTGTCATGGCTGCTAGTTGATAGTTTTACTTCCAATATTGGTAATTGTAACAAAACAAAACTGTCGACTTGATATTAAAAACTTTAAAATACTAATTTGTTATAATAGAAAATATGTAATCAGCAGGCAATGTTATCAGTAGATATCGAAGATAGCATTCAGCATTGGTTAACATTTGAGTGGTGATTTGCTATGAGTACAAAACATTATTATTATTATTATTATTATTATTATTATTATTATTATTATTATTATTATTATTATTATTATTATTATTATTATTATTATTATTATTATTATTATTATAACAGAAAGGATACTTTATGCTGGATCCTGGTCGTCATCTGCTGTTGGTCGCATTGTAAGATACAACCTGGACACTACTGTCCAGGATGAGATATTCAGTACGGCTGAAAGATTACACGACGTCACGCTGCTTGGTGACTATCTCATCTTTGTGGAGCAAATCAATGGCATCAAGGCCATACACAAGAATGGTGGTGCATTAATCCCCCTCAGCATTACTGGATTGCAGGATTGCACCCAATTCTGGAGCATCCACACAATGAATGGTAAGTAAGCAGTATGTCATTAGTGAATCTCACAGTGACTGGTTTGGAGGGTTGTAGTAACTTTGTCAGCATCCACGCAATGAATGGTAAGTACAATTTAGTTATTACTTCAGACATTATACAATGCAGATATAGCCATAATTAAAGGAGTATGTCATTAGTGAATCTCACAGTGGCTGGTTTGGAGGGTTGTAGTAGCTTTGTCAGCATCCACGCAATGAATGGTAAGTACAATTTAGTTATTACTTCAGACATTATACAATGCGGATATAGCCATAATTAAAGGAGTATGTCATTAGTGAATCTCACAGTGGCTGGTTTGGAGGGTTGTAGTAGCTTTGTCAGCATCCACGCAATGAATGGTAAGTACAATTTAGTTATTACTTCAGACATTATACAATGCAGATATAGCCATAATTAAAGGAGTATGTCATTAGTGAATCTCACAGTGACTGGTTTGGAGGGTTGTAGTAGCTTTGTCAGCATCCACGCAATGAATGGTAAGTACAATTTAGTTATTACTTCAGACATTATACAATGCAGATATAGCCATAATTAAAGGAGTATGTCATTAGTGAATCTCACAGTGGCTGGTTTGGAGGGTTGTAGTAGCTTTGTCAGCATCCACGCAATGAATGGTAAGTACAATTTAGTTATTACTTCAGACATTATACAATGCAGATATAGCCATAATTAAAGGAGTATGTCATTAGTGAATCTCACAGTGACTGGTTTGGAGGGTTGTAGAAGCTTTGTCAGCGTCCACACAATGAATGGTAAGTACAAGTTAGTTATTACTTCAGACATTATACAATGTAGATATAGCCATAATTAAAGGAGTATGTCATTAGTGAATCTCACAGTGACTGGTTTGGAGGGTTGTAGTAGCCTTGTCAGCATCCACACAATGTATGGTAAGTACAAGTTAGTTATTACTTCAGACATTATACAATGCAGATATAGCCATAATTAAAGGAGTATGTCAGCTCAGTTTCATTATGTGCTATTTCTACCATAGTTGAATGACCTCATCCCTCACTCCCTATCTATGAAGGTTCCTAGTGTATTATAAATCTGATTGCCAAAATGTGTAAAAAGACCCCATCAAGAATTTATGATTAAGAATACGAATTAACACAGTTTTTACAAAACATCTTTCAGCCTTGACATTTGATACTGTCATTTGTACATTTACATTTTGATGGAAATAAGTTGTGTTTGTTGCGCCTCGGAAGACGATACTCTGGGCAAGGATCATTGCCACATGATGATATTTTATGAAACTACGTATTTTAGAATCTCAAAAATATCAACCTGTTATTTATCCTATTTTTTTAATTGAATTCCTAAGTGGAAGAAGGGCCCAACTGTTTTGAGATATTAAGAAAATCCTCCATGGAGTTGGCCCCTACTTCCATGCAAACCATGATTTAAAATTAGTACTTGAACTACTATTTAGAGAGTGGAATTTGGGCCCTTCTTTATTTTACACACAAGCAACAAGGAAGAACTGGCTGCTGGCAACAAAATGTTTGTGGTTTTTGTTTTCCTTTTTTTTTAATGGTGGATTTGGGCCCTTCTTTCACTCAGGTATTCAATTGCTAAAAAGAAATGTCATAAACACCCAACATTAGGAAAGGACCTTTTTCGGCATCTACTTTAAACTGGTGGGTCATTTTATATATCAGTATAGATGAGTTGACTTGTGACGTCAATGCCTGGCGAAATCATATTTTGTTCAGGGCTCGTGTTTTTAAAACTCCCGCCACATCACAATCAGGCTATTAAACAGTGTAGTGGTTGCGTGGGGTTCACTGAAGCATATCGGTATACCAGTCCCTTGCCTTTGTTGATAAACATTGAGGTCAACTCATCTATACAGCAATGGACATTATTCCTTATATGACTTTGTTAGAAAATAGACTCATAGTTGTCTTTCTTTAAAATGGCTTGTATTAAAACAATAAAATATTTTGTATTGATATGAAATTCTTTTGTATATACACAATTCAACAAGTTGCTACATTTGTACGACAAATAATCTTAGTGGCGTTACTTGTAATTTGTCAATTCTTACCAGAACTTCAGGATATTATATTCTTACTCCGCAAACGGTAATCAGCTCTTGCAACAGATATGCCTATCAGAATCCAAACCTTCCAACATTATGTGTTTGCAATATTTTATTCTAAATTAAATCGGGCACCTTATTCAATGCAGTAATTATTATGTGTTGATGTGTATGTTCCGATTTTATTACAAAGAGAATGAAATATGGACATTGGGTAACATTATGTAATTATTATGGCGCTGATATCAATACCTATTTCAATTTCACACTATATTTTGTACATGCACAGAGATAACACATTTTATAAACGAATTCCGTATTCATTGAAAGCAAATAATTTGTTCTAATGTTGTGTCCCGTCGAATCCTCTTTCCTAATAACGAGTACAGAAGACCTTGCAGTCTTATATAATAAGACAATGGAATATATTCAAATGATGCAACAAAAGTGAAGCCCCAAAATTGAACAAATTCATCAGGATCGGTAGTGTAAACTCAGCAAACAAGGTTTGTTGTATCTGGTCCATAAAATGCACTTACTTGTGTATATTTCAGCAAACACTGTTGCCCTTGTCAACATGTGATTATATTACAAGTGTAGCAATGATGCAAAAACATGTTCACTTGGGAACTCTAAATGTGAATAAATACCCAGGTCGAACATATTTTAAACGAGGTCTTATAATAATGGTGTACCATACCAAGGGAGGGATACAGTTTCAATATATGTAACATGATCAAGGGGAATGAGTCGGGATGTCGCTAATATTGTTTTGAGATATATTGGCAAAATTATTTTATATTGTTTTTAGACTTTGATAAATTGCTCATAACTTGTTAACCAGATATCCGATTTTGATGGGGTTTGCATCAAAATGTAGAATTTGTAAACTGATGTAAAAACCTTATTCCCCTTGATCATATGGTGAGCAAATTGATAAACTAAACTTAACACATCAACATGTCTAAATGCATGAAAAGCAGAATCAGTGCAGACATATGGTGCAATAAATTACCTTTTTGAGTCAAAACTGAAGAAAGAAACAAAAATCAAATTTGTTTAATGTCCTGAGCTTTCGATCCTATCAGGATCTTTATCAATGACAGAGTGACAAGACAATACACATACATATGTTAATATACCAAACATAGACAGAAAATGAGATAAAACAGATGAAATGATCAATTAATGAAAGCTGAATAGAAATTAAAATGAACTAGACTTAGCTGTGGTCTAAGACCACAAACACAGCCGTGTTGTGACTCCTTAATCACCTTTGACCTCAAAATATATGAAAACCCCATAGACATTGGCTAATGTCAATGCACGTGTCTACGTGGCATCACTTTGCTATGCTTTTTGTGGCAGAAGGGGCATTTTGAAGGTATATCGTTTTATACCGGAAGTGACCCCTTACTGACCTTTGACCCCAAATGTGTGTACACCATATATATAGACACTGTGTTATAACAATGCATGTGTGCAAGTGGCGTCACTGTCCTACGTAATTTGTGGAAGGAGCATTTTAGAGGTATTTCGTTTTATACAGGAAGTGACCCCTTAATGACCTTTGACCCCAAATAAAATAATACCATATATAAACTGGGTAACCACAATTCATGTGTGAACATACTGTTACTGTCCTATGTTTTTCTTAGCAAATAAAAATTTTTGAAGGTTTTTCGTTTTACACCGGAAGTGACCCCTTAATGACCTTTGACCCCAAATCTGTGTACACCCCATAGACACTGGGTAATAACAATGCATGTGTGCAAGTGGCGTCACTGTCCTACAGAATCTGTGGAAGAAGATGCATTTTAAAGGTATTTCGTTTTATACCGGAAGTGATACCTTAATGAGATTTGACCCCAAATAAAAAAATACCACTTATACATTGGGTGACTGCAGATCATATATGAACATACTGTTACTGTGCTCTGTTTTACTTAGCTAATAAAAATTTTTGAAGGTTTTTCGTTTTATACCGGAAGTGACCCCTTAATGACCTTTGACCACAAATCTGTGTACACCACATAGATACTGGGTAATAACAATGCATGTGTGCAAGTGGGGTCGCTGTCCTTCGTAAGTTGTAGGAGAAGATGCATTTTTAGTTGAAATCACGTTTTTGACCCCTGTGACCCCTGCGTGACCTTTGACCCCGCGAGTTTCATGTGACATGTAGGGGCATGGTCAATGATCATTGTGACCAAGTTAAGTCAAAATCGATGTAAGCATGTGAGTGCTAGAGCAAATGTAATGGTTGACAGAAGAAAGAAGAAGAAGAAGAAGAAGAAACTAGACTTAGCTGTGGTCTAAGACCACGAACACAGCCGTGTTGTTACCCCTTAATGACCTTTGACCCCAAAATATATGAAAACACCATAGACATTGGCTAATGTCAATGTATGTGTGCACGTGGCATCACTTTGCCATGTTATTTGTGACTGAAGGGGCGATTTTGAAGGTTTTTCGTCTCAGACCGGAAGTGACCCCTTAATGACATTTGACCCCAAATAAAAAAATACCACATATGAATTGGGTAACCACAATTCATGTGTGAACATACCGTTACTGTCCTATGTTTTTCTTAGCAAATAAAAATTTTTTGAAGGTTTTTCGTTTTATACCGGAAGTGACCCCTTAATGACCTTTGACCCCAAATCTGTGTACACCCCATAGACACTGGGTAATAGCAATGCATGTGTGCAAGTGGCGTCACTGTCCTACAGAATCTGTGGAAGAAGATGCATTTTAAAGGTATTTCGTTTATACCGGAAGTGACCCCTTAATGAGATTTGACCCCAAATAAAAAAATACCACATATACATTGGGTGACTGCAGATCACGTGTGAACATACCGTTACTGTCCCATGTTTTGCTTAGCGTATAAATTTTTTTAAAGATATTTCGTTTTTTACCGGAAGTGACCCCTTAATGACCCTTGACCCCAAATCTGTGTACACCCCATAGACACTGGGTAATAACAATACATGTGTGCAAGTGGCGTCTCTGTCCCACATAATTTGTGGAAGAAGATGCATTTTAAAGGTATTTCTTTTTATACCGGAAGTTGCCCTTAATGAGCTTTGACCCTAAGTAAAAAAATACCAAATATACGTTGGGTGACTACAGATCATATGTGAACATACCGTTACTGTGCTATGTTTTACTTAGCTAATAAAAATTTTTGAAGGTTTTTCGTTTTATACCGGAAGTGACCCCTTAATGACCTTTGACCCCAAATATGTGTACACCACATAGACACTGGGTAATAACAATGCATGTGTGCAAGCGGGGTCGCTGTCCTACGTAAGTTGTGGGAGAAGATGCAGTTTTAGTTGAAATCACGTTTTTGACCCCTGTGACCCCTGCGTGACATTTGACCCCACAAGTTCCATGTGACATGTAGGGGCATGGTCAATGATCATTTTGACCAAGTTAGGTCAAAATCGATGTAAGCATGTGAGTGCTAGAGCAAATGTAATGGTTGACAGAAGAAGAAGAAAGAACTAGACTTAGCTGTGGTCTAAGACCACGAACACAGCCGTGTTGTGACCCCTTATTGACCTTTGACCCCAAAATATATGAAAGTCCCATAGACATTGGCTAGTGTCAATGTACATTTGCATGTGGCATCACGATGCCATGTTACTTAGAAGGGGCATTTTGAAGGTTTTTCGTCTCAGACCGGAAGTGACCCCTTGATGACCTTTAACCCAAAATAAAAATATACCACGTAACCACAATTCATATATGAACATACCGTTACTGTCCTTTGTTTTTCTTAGCTAATAAAACAATTTTGAAGGTATTTCGTTTTATACCGGAAGTGACCCCTTAATGACCTTTGACCCCAAATCTGTGTACACCCCATATACACTGGGTAACACCAATGCATGTGTGCAAGTGGTATCACTGTCCTACGTAATTTGTGGAAGAAGATGCATTTTATAAGTATTTCGTTTTATACCGGAAGTGACCCCTTAATGGCCCTTGACCCCAAATTAAAAAATACCACATATACACTGGGCAACCACCGTTACTGTCCTACGTTTTTCTTAGCTAATACAAATTTTTGAAGATATTTCGTTTTATACCGGAAGTGACCCCTTAATGACCTTTGACCCCAAATCTGTGTACACCCTATAGACACTAGGTAATTACAATACATGTGTGCAAGTGGCGTCACTGTCCTACGTAATTTGTGGGAGAAGATGCATTTTAAAAGTTATTTCGTTTTATACCGGAAGTGACCCCTTAATGACTTTTGACCCATATAAAAAAAATATCACATATACAGGTAACTGTAAATCAGATGTGAACATACCGTTACTGCCCTATATTTTGTTTAGCTAATAAAAATTTTTGAAGGTATTTCGTTTTATACCGGAAGTGACCCCTTAATGACCTTTGACCCCAAATCTGTGTACACCATATAGACACTGGATGATAACAATGCATGTGTGCTAGTGGCGTCACTGTTTTACGTAAGTTGTGGGAGAAGATGCATTTTTAGTTGATATCACGTTTTTGACCCCTATGACCCCTGCGTGACCTTTGACCCCACGAGTTTCATGTGACATGTAGGGGCACGGTCAATGATCATTGTGACCAAAATCGATGTTAGCATGTGAGTGCTAGAGCAAATGTAAAGGTTGACAGAAAGAAGAAGAAGAAGAAAGAAAGAAAGAAAGAAAGAAAGAAGAAAGAAAGAAAGAAAGAAAGAAAGAAAGAACCTGTAAGAAAAAAGACACAGCCGTGACTAACGTCACGGCTGTGTAAGAAGAATTAGCTGTGGTCTAAGACCACGGACACAGCCGTGTTGTGACCCCTTAATGACCTTTGACCCCAAAATATATGAAAGCCCCATAGACATTGGCTAATGTCAATGCACATTTACACGTGGCATCACTATGCCATGTTATTTCTGGCAGAAGGGGCATTTTGAAGGTTTTTCGTCTCAGACCGGGAGTGACCCCTTGATGACCTTTGACCCAAAATAAAAAAATACCACATATACACTGGGTAACCACAATTCATATATGAACATACCGTTACTGTCCTTTGTTTTTCTTAGCTAATAAAATGTTTTGAAGGTATTTCGTTTTATACCGGAAGTGACCCCTTAATGACCTTTGACCCCAAATCTGTGTACACCCCATACACACTGTGTAACACCAATGCATGTGTGCAAGTGGCGTCACTGTCCTACGTAATTTGTGGAAGAAGATGCATTTTATAAGTATTTCGTTTTATACCGGAAGTGACCCCTTAATGACCTTTGACCCCAAATTAAAAAATACCACATATACACTGCGAAACCACAATTTATGTGTGCATATACCGCTACTGTCCTACGTTTTTCTTAGCTAATAAAAATTGTTGAATATATTTCGTTTTATACCGGAAGTTACCTCTTAATGACCTTTGACCCCAAATCTGTGTACACCCCATAGACACTAGGTAATTACAATACATGTGGGCAAGTGAGGTCACTGTCCTACGTAATTTGTGGGAGAAGATGCATTTTAAAGGTTATTTCGTTTTATACCGGAAGTGACCCCTTAATGCCCTTTGACCCCAAATAAAAAAAATATCACATATACACTAGGTAACTGCAACTCATATGTGAACATACCGTTACTGCTCTATATTTTGTTTAGCTAATAAAAAAATTTGAAGGTATTTCGTTTTATACCGGAAGTGACCCCTTAATGACCTTTGACCCCAAATATGTGTACACCACATAGACACTGGTTAATACCAATTCATGTGTGCAAGTGGCGTCGCTGTCATACGTAATTTGTGGGAGAAGATGCATTTTAGTTGAAATCACGTTTTTGACCCCTATGACCCCTGCGTGACCTTTGACCCCACAAGTTTCATGTGACATGTAGGGGCACGGTCAATGATCATTGTGACCGAGTTAGGTCAAAATCGATGTAAGCGTGTGAGTGCTAGAGCAAATGTAATGGTTGACAGAAGAAGAAAGAAAGAACTAGATCTGGTTACAGATCTGGACCTAGCCGGAGCCGGAAATGCCAGTCTTAAATTTTATGGACATCTCACACCATTAATGGTGCATCACTGTAGCATGTAGGGGCTTTATCCGTCTTCCATAGGCTGAGATACACCTACTTTTCCGTAATTTTAAATTTTTTTTTGCAAATTTGACGTTTTGACCTCCTTAATGACCTTTGACCCCAATATAAAAAAAAACCTCATATACACCACGAAAATGCATTGTTACAGTTTAAATTAAAAAAATCTACTATGCTTAGTTATGGAGATAAAAATTCTTGAAGTTATTTAGCTTAAAACCGGAAATGACGTGTAAATGACCTTTGACCAAAAAAATAAAAATACCGTGCATACATCGGGTAACACTAATGCATGTATGAAGTTTACGTCACTCTGGTCTGGTTACGTTTTGAGATAAAAAAAAAAAACATTTTTGATGATTTTTGGTTTTTGACCGGAAGCGACCCCTTGATGACCTTTGACCCCGAAACTGTAGACACCCTAAAGACCCTGGTTGGTAGCAATGCATGTGTGCTAATGACAACACTCTGCTATGTAATTTGTAAAAACAGTGATTTTTTGAATATTTTTGGCTTTCAGACCGGAAATGGCCCCCTTAATGACCTTTGACCCAAATTCTGTGAATAACTTATAGGCACTGGATATAGCCGATGCATATGTGTAAGTGACATCATCGTACTATGTAATTTGTGGCAGAAGAAGCATTTTGAAGATATTTGGTTTTATACCGGAAATGACCCCTTAATGACCTTTGACCCCAAATTTGTGAATATCCTATAGACAATGGATATAGCCGATGCATATGTGCAAGTGACGTCATTGTAGGATGTAACATGTAGGAGAAGAAGCATTTTGAAATTTGTTGCCAGAAAGAAAGAAAGAAAGAAAGAAGAAAGATCCGATAGCATCACAAGACCTAGCCGGTGTCCCGGCTAGGTAAGAACCTGTAAGAAAAAAGACACAGCCGTGACTAACGTCACGGCTGTGTAAAGAAAGAAAGAACCTGTAAGAAAAAAGACACAGCCGTGACTAACGTCACGGCTGTGTAAGAAAGAACCTGTAAGAAAAAAGACACAGCCGTGACTAACGGCACGGCTGTGTAATGATGAATGAGTAAAGAATGATCAAGTGGTTGCTATAACAATGGGCCAGGATGTTAGATGGCATGTGTGGGATAAAGGAAGAGATACATACACTGCAAAATTCCTGGCGGCAGAGTGACTACATCGCACTGGATCTCTGCAGTCACCACCGCCGTCACGCCATAATAACTTACCCTATGGTGGCCGACAGAGTCACTACAGGAAAGTGACTACATCGGAAACAAGGCAGTAGCGTACTGTGCAGCAGTGTCATCATGTAGTGACTACAACTGCTAGCCTCCGATGTGTTACCTGCTCGATGCCGCATCGGCGACTCATGATGTACGCCACCGACTAGATTCCGACAGTGGTCCACATCTTGTAGTCACATCAAAGCGACTTCCGTAGCCAGTGCCCCATGCGTCGCCTGCTCGGTGCCCAGTCGGCGAACTTCAAGGAGACTACGCTGCCGAAAGGTCGTTGACCGAACCCTGTTATCATGAGTTCGAACACTCTGGGGACGCGAGCGTATATCTACCAAATACGCGATGATGATGACAAATACGCGTATCATGCTTGTTTACTGCTTGTATACGCTCATGAATGGAATGAGTTGGTTTTATAATTAATTGATTGATGCATGCTGTACAGTGGGTCTGTGGTTCTACTGCCGTCTTTGTTTTTTTTTATCGTGTTTTTGCATTCTTTATCATTTATATTTCAACTGTGAGACTTCCGAATGTTTCATTTATTTATTTATTGTTCTCTTTTATAATATTTTAATTCTTTTCGTGCTTCCTGTTTAATAATCTCATCAACTGTGTGTGTTTTATTTGCAGTTCTTGTTCTTGGTTTATTTGTTTGTTTCATTTCAAACGTTTTTATTTTGTTTATTTGTTTGCTTGTTTTCCCACAAAACTTATATCATTGCTTTGTTTACTTCAGTTGTTAGATGACATGTTTTGCTATCAAATTATGCCTATTTTTTCATATTTTGCATGATAACGTTATATAGGCCTATTGAAACTTTTTTTATTTAAAACGAATTGTGTTTTTAAATGTTTTAAAAGAGATATTAATTTTCAGCCGAAGTTCGCAAAGTATGCCTATTATAGGCCTAGCATTTTCAATTTATACATTTTGATTTGCCAAAACTTTACTTATTTTGAAGCAAGAATTTTTCTGTTATATTTAGGCCTAGCATGCACTTTGTTTTATTTCTTGTCACTTTCCTGCAAATTTATACTTTTACTGCCGTAAGTTTTTGCAAAACTTTGGCCTGTGCTATTTTCTTTTTCCGTTTTTCAAAATGGTGTTTTTATAGGCCTATTAGTTTGATTTGTTTTTCATGTTGATTTTTTTACGTTATATCAAATTATGCCTATAAATCGGTGTCACATCAACATAGGCCTATTGCAGTGTTTGTTTGAAATTGTGTCTTATTTTTTATCACGCAAATATTAATGTTTGTTATGAATTATTATTGTTATAATTATTTATTTTACACATTTAATATTTTAATTCATCAATAGGCCTACATGCTTCTTATAATATTCCTACTTTTAACTTCTTTATTTGCAATTTGTCTCAAGTTGTTTTCTTTCAAGTGTTTCTTTGTTTCTTCCATTCTTCGTTTATTGGTTTCTTCCTGCTTATTTATTTCTTAATTTGTTATTTAAATAACCACCAATTAACAAAAATGTATTTTATTCATCATATTAGTTTATTGAATTATACTTTGTTTACTGATCATGTTTATTTCTTTTATTAACAAATTTATTTTATTCATCTAATATTTCCCTTATTTTTAAAGTCCAGTTTGCAATTTCTCCCTCCCTAATCCCTAAAAAAAGCAAGAATATTATTTGAATAAATCAAGAGAATATAAAAAATATGGCAATAGGCCTAAAAGCAAAACCGGCAACCCAAAACGCCGGTACTGAGCATCCAGGCCCAGTCGCGTAGTCACACCGGTGTGACTCTCCTGCGAAGTCACCGCGCCGCGAAGTCACTCTGTAGAAACCTAGGAGGCTGGCTACCCGGCTATTTCGGACCGGCGATATGGAAAACCGAGGTGTAGTTTCCGATGGAGTGACATTGTGGTGACATCGGCGTCACACAGATGAGAATCTTGCAGTGTATGTGATGACATGGTGAATTAGGTAGAATTGAAATATGAAGGGAAATAAAGAGAACTAGACTTATGATCATTGTGACCAAGTTAGGTCAAAATCGATGTAAGCATGTGAGTGCTAGAGCAAATGTAATGGTTGACAGAAGAAAGAAGAAGAACTAGACTTAGCTGTGGTCTAAGACCACGAACACAGCCGTGTTGTGACCCCTTAATCATCTTTGACCCCAAAATATATGAAAACCCCATAGACATTGTCTAATGTCAATGCACGTGTCCATGTGGCATCACTTTGCTATGCTTTTTGTGGCAGAAGGGGCATTTTGAAGGTATATCGTTTTATACCGGAAGCCCTTACTGACATTTGACCCCAAATGTGTGTACACCATATAGACACTGTGTTATAGCAATGCATGTGTGCAAGTGGCGTCACTGTCCTACGTAATTTGTGGAAGAAGAAGCATTTTAAAGGTATTTCGTTTTATACCGGAAGTGACCCCTTAATGACCTTTGACCCCAAATAAAATAATACTACATATAAACAGGGTAACCGCAATTCATGTGTGAACAAACGGTTACTGTCATATGTTTTTCTTAGCAAAGGTTTTTCATTTTATAGCGGAAGTGACCCCTTAATGACCTTTGACCCCAAATCTGTGTACACCCCATAGACACTGGGTAATAACAATGCATGTGTGCAAGTGGTGTCACTGTCCTACATAATCTGTGGAAGAAGATGCATTTTAAAGGTATTTTGTTTTATACCGGAAGTGACCCCTTAATTAGCTTTGACCCCAAATAAAAAAAATACCACATATACATTGGATGACTGCAGATCATATGTGAACATACCGTTACTGTGCTATGTTTTATTTCGCTAATAAAAATTTTTGAAGGTTTTTCGTTTTATACCGGAAGTGACCCCTTAATGACCTTTGACCCCAAATTTGTGTACACCACATAGACACTGGGTAATTACAATGTATGTGTGCAAGTGGCGTCACTGTCCTACGTAATTTGTAGGAGAAGATGCATTTTGAGTTGAAATCATGTTTTTGACCCCTGTGACCCCAGCGTGACCTTTGACCCCACGAGTTTCATGTGACATGTAGGGGCAAGGTCAATGATCATTGTGACCACGTTGGGTCAAAATCGATGTAAGCATATGAGTGCTAGAGCAAATGTAATGGTTGACAGAAGAAAGAAGAAGAACTAGACTTAGCTGTGGTCTAAGACCACGAACACAGCCGTGTTGTGACCCCTTAATTACATTTGACCCCAAAATATATGAAAACCCCATAGACATTGGTTAATGTCAATGCACGTGTCCACGTGGCATCACTTTGCTATGCTTTTGTGGCAGAAGGGATATTTTGAAGGTATATCGTTTTATACCGGAAGTAACCCCTTACTGACCTTTGACCCCAAATGTGTGTACACCATATAGACACTGTGTTATAACAATGTATGTGTGCAAGTGGCGTCACTGTCCTACGTAATTAGTGGAAGAAGAAGCATTTTAAAGATTTTCGTTTTATACCGGAAGTGACCCCTTAATGACCTTTGACCCCAAATCTGTGTACACCCCATAGACACTGGATAATAACAATGCATGTGTGCAAGTGGCGTCACTGTCCTACAGAATCTGTGGAAGAAGATGTATTTTAAAGGTATTTCGTTTTATACCTGAAGTGACCCCTTAATGAGATTGGACCCCAAATAAAAAAATACCACATATACATTGGGTGACTGCAGATCATGTTTGAACATACCGTTACTGTCCCATGTTTTACTTATCTAATAACAATTTTTGAAGGTATTTCGTTTTATACCGGAAGTGACCCCTTAATGACCTTTGACCCCAAATCTGTGTACACCCCATAGACACTGAGTAATAACAATGCATGTGTGCAAGTGGCATCTCTGTCCCACATAATTTGTGGAAGAAGATGCATTTTAAAGGTATTTCTTTTTATACCGGAAGTGACCCCTTAATGAGCTTTGACCCCAAATAAAAAAAATACCACATGTACATTGGGTGACTACAGATAATATGTGAACATACCGTTACTGTGCTATGTTTTACTTAGCTAATACAAATTTTTGAAGGTTTTTCGTTTTATACCGGAAGTGACCCCTTAATGACCTTTGACCCCAAATCTGTGTACACCACATAGACACTGGGTAATAACAATGCATGTGTGCAAGCGGGGTCGCTGTCCTACGTAAGTTGTGGGAGAAGATGCATTTTTAGTTGAAATCACGTTTTTGACCCCTGTGACCCCTGCGTGACCTTTGACCCCACAAGTTTCATGTGACATGTAGGGGCATGGTCAATGATCATTGTGACTAGAAGAAGAAGAAGAAAGAAGAAGAAAGAAAGAACCTGCAAGAAAAAAGACACAGCCGTGTAAAGAAGAAAGAAAGAAAGAACCTGTAAGAAAAACTAACGTCACGGCTGTGTAACTAGACTTAGCTGTGGTCTAAGACCACGAACACAGCCGTGTTGTCACCTCTTAATCACCTTTGACCCTAAAATCAATGAAAACTCCATAGACATTGGCTAAAGTCAATGCACGTGTCCACGTGGCATCACTTTGCTATGCTTTTTGTGGCAGAAGGGCATTTTGAAGGTATATCGTTTTATACCGGAAGTTACCAGTTACTGACTTGTGACCCCAAATGTGTGTACACCATATAGACACTGTGTTATAACAATGCATATGTGCAAGTGGCGTCACTGTCGTAATTTGTGGAAGAAGAAGCATTTTAAAGGTATTTCTTTTTATACCGGAAGTGACCCCTTAATGACCTTTGACCCCAAATAAAATAATACCACATATAAATTGGGTAACCATAATCCATGTGTGAACATACCGTTACTGTCCTATGTTTTTCTTAGCAAATAAAACATTTTGAAAGTTTTTCGTTTTATACCGAAAGTGACCCCTTAATGACCTTTGACCCAAAATCTGTGTACACCCCATAGACACTGGGTAATAACAATGCATGTGTGCAAGTGGCATCACTGTCCTACGTAATTTGTGGGAGAAGATGCATTTTAAAAGTATTTCGTTTTATACCGGAAATGACCCCTTAATGACCTTTTGACCCCAAATAAAAAATACCATATATACATTGGGTAAACACAATTCATGTGTGAACATACCATCACTCTCCTATGTTTTTCTTAGCTAATAAAATGTTTTGAAGATATTTCGATTTATACCGGAAGTGACCCCTTAATGACCTTTGACCCCAAATCTGTGTACACCCTGTAGACACTGGGTAATGACAATGCATGTGTGCAAGTGGCGTCACTGTCCTACGTAATTTGTGGGAGAAGATGCATTTTAAAGGTATTTCGTTTTATACCGGAAGTGACCCTTAATGACCTTTGACCCAAAATAAAAAAAATACCACATATACACTGGGTAACCACAATTAATGTGTGAACATACCGTTACTGTCCTATGTTTTGTTTAGCTAATAAAAAATTTTGAAGGTATTTCGTTTTATACCGGAAGTGACCCCTTAATGACCTTTGACCCCAAATATGTGTACACCACATAGACACTGGGTAATATCAATGCATGTGTGCTAGTGGCGTCGCTGTCCTACGTAAGTTGTGGGAGAAGATGCGTTTTTAGGTTAAATCACGTTTTTGACCCCTATGACCCCTGCGTGACCTTTGACCCCACGAATTTCATGTGACATGTAGGGGCACGGTCAATGATCATTGTGACCAAGTTAGGTCAAAATCGATGTTAGCATGTGAGTGCTAGAGCAAATGTAAAGGTTGACAGAAAGAAGAAGAAGAAGAAAGAAAGAAAGAAAGAAAGAACCTGTAAGAAAAAAGACACAGCCGTGACTAACGTCACGGCTGTGTAAAGAAGAAAGAACTAGACATAGCTGTGGTCTAAGACCACAAACACAGCCGAGGGGTCACCCTTAATGACCTTTGACCCCAAAATTTATTTACCCTCCATAGACATTGGCTAATGTCAATGCGTGTGTGCATGTAGCATCACTCTGCTATGTTATTTGTGGCAGAAGAGGTATTTTGAAGGTTTCTCGTCTCGGACCGGCAGTGACCCCTTAATGACCTTTGACCCCAAATAAAAATACCACTTATATATAAACACAATTCATTTGTGAACATACTATCACTGTGCTGTTTTTCTTGGCTGATAAAATTTGTTGGTATTTCGTTTTAAACCGGTAGTGACCCCTAATGACCTTTGACCCAAATAAAAATACCACATATACATTGGGTAAACACAACGCATGGTTGTTCCCAATTTCGCTAAAAAGGGGTTATTTGTAAACTATGTTTGCAAACATTTTATGTTTGTGATGTATAGGGTTGTTTTTGACGATGGTGTGCTCGATATCAAAAAACAGGGTATATTTTGGTGAATCCAGAATATAGGCCTACTAATAGTCGTATTTTTGCTTATTTTGACCATGTATCTGATCGTATGCTTTGTATTCTTTGTACTTGGGCAAGCTTCCCATACCGAAAATAGAATTCGTATCGCTCTGCATTTAGTACGTGTTTAATATTATTATTATACAATACTCATCACAACAAAAGTAATTAGAATCTTCAAATAATTGTAATGCACGGTGTAAATTGGACATCGCCTCAAAATGACCTCTTACATTTTGCTTCAGTGGTAAACGCTTGAGGATGGCCCTCTTTAATTAATGGTATGAAGATGTTTTAGTCTTCACACTACTAAATCCGCCTGTGAAGCGGTTTCCGGCAAAAGTTTATCACGCCTATAGTCCCAACTTTGCATAAAAATTGTGCAAAATCGGTACAATATTAACACTTTTAGTGTTGCAAATCGTGTTTTGCTAGAACTTGTGAATGTGATCTATACTAATTTGAACAGAAAACGCGAAAATTTGAGTGATGTTTACGATGATGAGCGCATGAACACACGAGGTCAAAACGCGGTTAGCAGTCAGACGTAAACACCGGAAAACCGGGCCTTTTTATATAGCGCTATTTTTCTCAAAAAGTAGACCTAAAATTTGGAGTCATTTTCAGATATGTTATGCAGAATTTTGTTCTGATTAAGATGATATCAAATATATATTTCAAAGTAAGAAGTAACTCGACTTAAAGCCTACAACGTGACCCCTATTTTGCACGTAAAGTCTATGGAAAGCTATTTTGTGGTATGTACCCTTTACGATGAAGAGCCCAGTGAAGAGGCGGCGATAAAGGAGTCCCGGGAAAGTAGTTAATCACCGTAACCTTCCGAGTCCAAAATGTGTAACCCGTAACATAGTTCTTTTTAAAAGAAGACACTGAGCTAAATTGTTACAATTTATACGGATCTGAGTTAATTATTTACTTGATCCAACATAAACGAGCGTTTTAGCATCAAAAGGAAAGGACAATTATCTATTATAGAAAATTGATCAATACTATCGAAAGAACCTTTGAAGAAGTATTTTGAAAGTATTCGCTCAGACATCGAAAGTGACCCCTTAATGACCTTTGACCCCGCCGAAAAAAATACCACGTGTACACTAGGTGACATCAATTCATGTGTGAATATACCGTTAGTGTGCTATGTTTTTCTTGGCCGATAAAAAATGTTGAAGATATTTTGTTTTATACAGGAAGTGACCCCTTAATAACCTTTGACCCCAAATAAAAAAATACCACATATACATGGGGTAATCATGTGTGAACATACCGTCACTCTCCTATGTTTTTCTTAGCTAATAAAATTTTTTGAAGATATTTTCGATTTATACCGATTTGACCCCAAATCTGTGTACACCCCATAGACACTGGGTAATAACAATGCATGTGTGCAAGTGGCGTCACTGTCCTACGTAATTTGTGGGAGAAGATGCATTTTAGCTGAAATCACTTTTTGACCCCTATGACCCCAGCGTGACCTTTGACCCCACAATTTTCATGTGACATGTAGGGGCATGGTCAATGATGGTTGTGACCAAGTTAGGTCAAAATCGGTACAAGCATGTCAGTGCTAGAGCAAATGTAAAGGTTGACAGAAGAAAGGTAGACGATCTCGTAAGAAACAAAACACAGCTCTCGGCTGTGTAAAGAAAGAACTAACGTCACGGCTGTGTAACTAGATCCGCGATAAATTGTGCTCACAGAGCACGACCCTTAGCCAGTGACGTTTAGCCACCAAGCAGTTTTGTTGATAACCGGAAGTGATCCCTTAATTACCTTTGACCCCGCAAAATATTACATAGTGCTTAGGATGTCATGGATGTCACTAACGTCACGGCTGTGTAATGATCAGGTGGTTCCTACAACACTTGGGCAGGGTGTTGGATCAGACGCGTCTAAAAGTGGGTTTTCTTATTTCTAAAGATTGGTAGCGCATTCATGAGATACTAATTTCTATTGTGTTAATTTCTGTTGTAACGAACATGCACGCATCTATTCAATTCTCTCTCACTTCAATGGACATGGTGAATAGAAATGATGGCCATCGGGGTCGCGTCACTGAAGTCATGAAAAGATTACGTGTTAGTATTGTTTTCTATCGCGCACTAGCTGAAATACAGCAAGATAATGTAAGATATGTAAACCTGTATTTTAGCTACAGTATCTGGAGCTATGTTGGATGGCATGTGTTGGATAACTGAAAAGTTAATATTATGACAGGGTGAATTATGTAGAATATAAATATGAAATGAATGAAGAGAATGATCAAGTGGTTCCTATAACACTGGGGCAGGGTGTTGGATGGCGTGTGTGGGATAAAAGAAAAGAGATATGTGATGACCTGGTGAGTTGCGAAGAATGGAAATATGAACTGAATGAAAAGCAATGCCTACAAGGGTATATGAAAAGAGAGGGAGGACAACATAATAATGCATGAAAATAAATAATCAATAAGAAAAAATAAGTAATAAAAACACAAATAAAGATACAGCATTGCTCAATCTAGGATTGAAAAAAGGCTTGAAAGCGGTTATCGTGAGGTCAGGCAATACTTGTGGTTCGTGAACTTGATTGCTTATCATTTATCAACGGTTTTTCATATAGATTATGAGATAACGACCGAGCAGGTAGAGACGACGATAGAGACGACGACAAAGGCAACAACAGAGGCGCCGACAGAGGCGACGACAGAGGTGACGACGGGGGCGACGACAGAGGTGACGACGGGGGCGACAGAGGTGACGACGGGGGCGAAGACAGAGGCGACGACGGGGGCGACGACAGAGGTGACGACCTCGACCGATGAAGTTACTACGGGTAAGTGGGAATAAAGATGTGGGGTGGGGTTTGGGAATGGGTTGGGTAAGGGGTGAGGTGACATGGGGGTGGAGAAGTGTTAGGAGGTATAACATGTGGGGTAAAGGGTAGGGATTTCATTTGGGGTAGGAGTGTTGAATGGTGTGGTGGAGTAGTGGGTACGATAGGGTGTTGTGGGGAGGGATGGGTTGTGAGGATATGAGTAGTGTATGCGAGGGTAGTGTGTGGTATGGGAGGTGTGGGGTGCGCGCAAGGTCGGGGTGGACTAGGTTAGGACAAAACCACTGTATGGTTGTAACATTATTGAGTTTATTATTAAGTAAAACACCATGGTAATGATAGTTTAACTGTTAGCTGATATTTTTGCATTATTAATGATATTATGATTTACATTATAATTCATCATTCACAAATTATTTATGAATATGGTCGAAATGGAAGACACTAATTATTTTGATTAAAACATTAATTTTATTATTGTTATCGAGAAGGTCAAAATTTAACAAAGTTCTCACGACTTACATAGTGGAGGTTGGTGGCCTTAGTATTGTTGTTCACTTGTTTTGGGTTTTTTTGCAAACTTCATCTCATTGACGATTTTTTTCCTTTAGTAAATGAGCAGTTTACAAGTCTTTACATTTTTTGACATTTTTGTGACTATGACCTTTGACCTAAGTTGGTGACCATACAAAGGATGTGAAATACACATGCATTTTGCATTATGTTTCTAAACCCGTGTCCAGCTTTTAACCACAATGTTGAGCAAATCTCAACAGGAGCAAGCTATGCCTAGCAAAGGGGCGCAAACACTCAACGTTATGCTGAAAAGGTTTAAATAAAAAAATAAATATAAAATACTTTTTGGATTAAATGTTGTGTTATAAGGTTATAAAAACGACAAACGTTTTAATAACATTCATTATTTTTCCAAATATTTTTGAAAAAGTGATGCAAAACATTCTAACAGAATGTTATTTATAAAATATTTTGCAAGAATGTTTACCCGAAATAGATTATAGGTTTTAAAGTTTTAAAAACGTATCCACAATCTTAATAATAAATCGACATATAAATGTTATTAAAACGTGCTGAATCAACGATTTAAATACATTTCTGTGTTTGCTAGACATGGGGGTACTGCTACCTGTCTAAGATTTAAGTTGGTAATTTGCGTAATGTTTGCAAAATTCTTCGCACATTGATAGCGGACCTTGTGGATAAATTATGTTCAGATCTGTCAGGCATAAGCCCTGGTGGAAGTAATCGTGGTTTAGGACGTAGGGTTGGTACGGAGTGGGGTACAGGTGGGGATAAGTATGTGGTAAGTAGTGGGTAGGGATCCCGGCGTAGGGATGGACTTGCTCTGTTTAGGCCTACCAGGGAAGACACTCCAGAAAATTAATGGTGAAAATAAGCTCTTTCATACTCCCAAACAAGATTGGAAATAAATGATGAATGAATGAATGAATAAATGAATGAATGAATGAATGAATGAATGAATGAATGAATGAATGAATGAATGAATGAATGAATGAATGAATGAATGAATGAATGATTGCTGTCGCCCAAATTGAAAGCAGGTGGTCGTGAAGGCATGCGAAACTTGTGGTGGCTGTTTTGTCATTCTCTTTCAACAATTTTCCCTATAATTTAGAGCCCGAAATCACAACCCAGCAGATAACGACACAAAATATAACACCAATGAAGATGGACACTACAACAACAGGTGTTTAAATATATATCAGCCTTTGAGAATGTGGCATCCATATTCCCGTACAATTCGACACCAGGAATAATAACTAATAACAGTGATATAGGTAAGTCAAATATTATTTGCTGTCCTCGTACTTTTATTTGTCATCCATGAATGATACAAACATATATCTGTGTACCTGGATCGATATCTGTGTTTTAAATGGAACTGTACAATAATATGAAAGTAGTAGAATGGATTGTATATGTCATGCAATGTCCTTTGCTCAATAACTAAAGAATGATAAAGTTTTTTTTTTTAATTTGGTCAACAAATGTGGTGGTTTTTTTTTCTTCTTAAATTGAAACTATGTCAGCTTTGACTGCATATATAATAACAATTCATTATAGGGAGAGATAGTTAAAATGTCAAAAACTGCTTCTAAATTAATTTGTTTCACGTATTTTCATACTGACATAACCTATTGCAGTATCCTACCTATTTGAACACAAAAACCGGGAAGAAGATTTCAAGTTCGATAGCGAAGGTGACTTGTCGCTTACAATTCCAAAGGAATTTCTCGCGTCAGGACTTCATAACGGAACCGGTAAGTATAAAGTCTGATTTGAAAATATATTTAACCGTCAAGTTTCAATAATCCAGGCTGTCTAGTAGCACACCCACTGTACATGATAAAACCCTTACTGACATCGGATTAATTGTGTGCTAAATGTACACATTAATGATATGCCTACACCAAATGATTATAGATCACTCTAATGAGTAAAGGATATATCTGACAATGGTAGTAACTTACATCCCATGATGGCAACCAGACAGATTTGTTGCCTCTAAAATGTCATTTTAATGGATTGACTAAGTGTCTTAATATTGATGAATATTGTACGCAATTACCCCCCGGGGGGGGGGGGGGTACTCAGTACAAATGACCATACGGGGATTACATTACAATTCAGATTATTTCTCATACTTGGGATGGTACTATATATAGTGCAGCATTTAACATTTGTTCACAATTGTCAATAGATGTAAGACACACAAGAACATTCTTCAATAAATACATTTTTGTGACAGGTTATATCACAGTCGTCATTAAGAAAACCCCAACTGATGATACTGAATACTGGGGTGATGATTCGGGCGAAGTATACCACCAGCTTGGGAGTGCATTGGTTTCAATAAACCTATTCAGCAAAACTGGCACTCTGAGGAAGCACGAGGATGAGTACAACCCACTGAATATTTCTTTCCCAATAAAGGTAATGTCAATCATAGCGAGAGTAGCACAATCTAAGCAGTAACTCAACATACATGTATACAAAAGCATAGCGTTATAGATGCAGTGAGAGGATTATGGGTAAATGTAACACACAGTTAATCTCAGAAGGTCGCATATCTTTAGAAACAAATTGTAAACTATCTTTTTATCTTAAATTATCATAAACAAAGAAATGGAATCAAAATGGTCAACATTTCGGAGAATAAAAAACGAGGTGTGGCAGACATTCGCCAATCATATTTCACATTGCAGGCTAACTCTACTGACACCAATTAATATATCCGTAGTACATTGGACAATGAATAAAACATTGCCATTGCCTCTTAAATCCGTTCCCACAAAATCTAGCACATACTATTAAGATTTTAGGGAGTACTACCTCCTGCACAATTTTGTGCCTATTTTTGGATTTTTCTCCAAAATTATAGCGCATTGGGGACAAGTAAGATATGTATATTATAGGGGCAAGGATGACAACAACTACTGCACTGGAAATTTTATTTCAGCACAGACAACAGTTGTGGAGTTACAGTCAAAAATGAGGAACAACCAATATTTGATCAATAAATCAATAACTCCTTGCTGTGAGTTGCTGAATTTTCAGTACAGTATTTTATTGACCTATCCAACTTAACCAACTTTGCAAATTTTCACATATAATGAAAATTTAAGGAGTTTATCATTATTAATATTAATTTTGTGAACTCTCTTTGAATTTACTAGCACAAGTTATTGTTGGTTTTGTTTACACCGTCACCATGACGGTCAGGTCAAACCCCTTGACATCTCCTCTAACACAATGATGTTTTCAAGTACCATGGTTAATTCCATCAATACTGGCAACACTGGCGCAGAAACTTGGCTACCGTGCATGCGTTACACACATGACATTATGATACCGGGTATGGTTTTGAACACATCTCATCTGTGAGTCGCATTAAATATTAATTTATCAAAATTAATACAGCCTTTACCGTTTATTTAAACGCATAGGCCTACTATTTCATTGCAAACTCACTATCACTATGATGAGAACGGCACGTGCTAATAATTGATTGTCACCTTATTCTGTAGAAAATGATATGTCTGCTATAAAGTTTTCAGTATCACTTATATACCAGATCATACATGTTCACAGAATTAACAGCGTTATTTAGCACGATGTTTTATCTGTTCACTCCATACTTTCTCCCTTCCCTGCAGCTGATGAGTTCCCACTTATCGGAGGAACGAAACCGGTCCTGCTGTTTTATCTTTTAGATTACGGTTCATGGAATGTGTTACAATATATGCCTAGCTATCACGCGGGCTTATATCATCTAATATCCGTAACATACCATGAATTGGTCTGAACTTATAACAACCTAAAACATGTATCACAAAGCATGTATTGCAAGTGTATAGCATCATCATTGCTATACCGAGCTATGAAACGAATATATCAGGCATACCTATGCAACCTACTTTGTAGTTGAATAATGTACATGCGTCCCCATGTCGTTTTGGGCCGTCCCTTTATTCATTTCACATTCGCATGGTGTGTATCTTTTAATGGTCTTGATCTCAAAAACATTTATGTTGACATTATCAGATTTGTTGGGGAGGGGTCACATAAGATGTAATTGATTAAACAGTGAGTATAACCTGAACCCATATAGTCAGTTTTAGACCCTGGTTTTCACCATTATGTATGGTGTGTATCTTTTAAAGGGCTTGATCTCAAAAACATTTATGTTGACATTATCAGATTTGTTGGGGAGGGGTCACATAAGATGTAATTGATTAAACAGTGAGTATAACCTGAACCCATAGTCAGTTTTAGACCCTGGGTTTCACCATTATGTATGGTGTGTATCTTTTAAAGGGCTTGATCTCAAAAACAGTTATGTTCACATTATCAGATTTGTTGGGGAGGGGTCACATAAGATGTAATTGATTAAACAGTGATGAGTGTAACCTGACTGGTGAAATTAAAGGCCCATTCAGTGATTTGCTCATCCGGACGATCGTAAAAATCATCAAAATTCACATTTTAGTACCTTTGTCATTGTCATAGATGTTAACATAGCCTTCAAGTGGTTCAGCCAAAAGCCGTGTATTTCAGAAAAATAAGGCAATTTACATGAGTCTGTAATTTACAGTGTATAAATTAGCTACATGTATTTGAATAGGGCTTCAACTTCGTCAATACTAATGTTTTCTTTCGGTTTTTTTGCCAAATTTTTCATTTCGAAATTACCAAATGACATATGAATTTTGAAGCAATTTATAAACAATTTGAATTTTTTTAACACTTTCGCTGGGATCACTGACTTTAATTCTTTGTTTGACAGGATCCTGGTAGTTGGAATACTTCGAAGCAAACCAAGTACAGCAAGTTAGTTTGTGCATTTTGGGATGTCGAAAACACGTAAGTTAATAGAAGTTGCGTGAAATTTGGATGAGGACAGATATTTAGACATTTTACATCTGCACTGCCTTCATAACGACTATATTTTGAGTTATTTTAATTTCGTCTTCTTTTATTCTAAATGATTTTGTGTATATGTTATGTTTTATGTGTATTGGGCAGAAATCACTCACACAACTTTTAGTTCTAGCTTTTGTGTCATTCTGGCTTGATTCTTGAGCATAATGTTTTGATCCTCGTGGCATTATCATGTTTAGAAGTTTTGTTTAAATGTATTATTTTTCTCATCCTTTAGGGAGAGCGGAATCGACTTCGAGCTGACATTATGTTATTTGATTTCACTTTTTTGTAAACCAATTCTTTATTTTGGTTTCCGCTCTCTCGTAAACTCATGGTTTGTAGGTTTAGGTAGTGTTAAGGTTTTTATCATGTTTATGGAGATTGAAATGTGACTTATTTTGTTTTTTGTAAACCAATTCTTTATCACTTGGTTTGCTTGAAGTTTGGTTTCCGCTCTCTCGTAAACTCATGGTTTGTAGTTTAAGGTAGTGTTAATATCATGTTTATGGAGATTGAAATGTGACTTATTTTGGTTAGTTTTTCATTTCGTTGAATGTTTTTAAATAACTGGCAGCATGTACAGTAAGCACACTGCAGATTTCATGAATTATTTTAATATAATATGCAAAGCGGGCCATTAAAATGTTAAGTTTCTACATATTTGCCTGAAACAATGTAGGCCACAGTAATCCCATACTGATGTCTAATCTTTAAGTTCACTGAGTGGAAAGAGCTATGATTCTAATTATTATTACTGTCTTTGTCTAATATTATATTAGCCTGTGGTCACAAGAAGGTTCATTGACGTACGAGGCAGATACCAATGATAAACTCCAAACCTGTGGATTTACCCATCTTACAACCTTTGCTGTACTTTTCGAATTTTCGAAGGTAATTTCTTTAATAATGCTAACAAATTCTTTCTTTAACTAAAACGTCATATTGGACAAGCTGCTATATAATACACATTTTGTAGTGTGATATTTAATTATTCTAGTCCATAAAATTCTCTCTGACGCAGGTTTTTGGCCTTATATGGTTATTGAGCATGCAAAGAAGGAGGATGGTGGGGTCAAAAAAGGTGTATCATTGCAGGGCAGTGTTGCGGGGGGGGTGATTGACTTAATTTTGATGTCGTCATTGGTTTACCATGTAAGCACAAAACTATGACAAATAATTCCCAAAGTGGTTATGTTATCAAGCAGTATGTTACTAGCCTAAATCCGTTGGGGCGTGATAGTACATTCCACTGTAAGGTATGTTTTCTTTTTCACGTGTGACTACGATATATTATATGATATTATACCTGAAAATTCACATGTATGTTACATTGGTTAGCTGGTATAATGGTTAGCACTCTCGCTTTAGAACAGGCCAGTCTGAGTTCCATACCCGGCGAAGTCAAATTGTCATTTTTGCTTACGATATTGGCTGTAACAGGCTGTTGCCTCATTAAATGACGTTGACAACCATCGTCTGGTTGCTGGTTTAGTTATGGCATAAACGAGATTATGTTACCTCTCCCTGTACGTGATTATACCTCCGCATTAATCGTAGTTGGCCTAAAAACCTTGTACACCGATTGCATGGTGTTTTTGGCCATATTTCAGGATGGTCACTTTTTGATCATATGCCTTATTAACCCAAACGATCTTGATATGGGCTTTACCAGGGTGCCCTAGGCGTGTTGCCCGATCCCTCCCACCCAGTGTTATTTTGTGGTATTTGGGGGAGGGGGTTAGGGTTAAGGTCATTTATAGTTCGATGTCTTTCGCTGCAGAAAACATCAAGAGGAAAAATAGAGCCTAACAGCTTGTTACAACATGGAAAAAAGGAAAATCAAAGTAGAGAACCAAAATAGGCTGCTGAGAACTGAAAATACAGTAGAGATATTGCGAAATTTACGTGAAACGTGACACGGGAACGCGAACGGCAAGCTACATTAGTCGAAAATCGGCTATTATGCCCTCTAGAGGGTGAAATCTATTGTGAATTGGTCAATCGTGGAATTACCGTAAGGCGATTACGTTGCGGTTGGTAGCAAAAAATGACGTTCCAAAATGGCAAAAAAGCGCATTATAAAATGCCGAAAAATGTTATGTTTATCATGTTATGAAATGAATCAAAGTATCCTAATAGAACAAGTAGAGTCCGACATGTAATAAAATCCATTTTGGGGGTTAAAATTTGATCTCGTATATACAAGAAGAAGTGAACAAATTTCGATTTTTTCGACGCGAATTCGAACGGGCAGATTGCCTATTCATTTGTGTGTGGAAAATGCCGTCCAAAAATCAGCTTGCGAAGAGGCGTTTTAGGCAAGATTGTATGGATGGCGGAAAGCTTCAAAATACGCCTAAGAATACGCCTAAGAATACGCCTAACCTTAGACGTCTAAGATGCATTCTTAGGCGTCTAAGATGCAATCTTAGGTGTCTAAGAAATTCGCGGTAGACTTAAATCAACGAATCACAGGACTAGAAATCCCAAACAACCAATCATCTTAGGCGTATTCAATTATTGACCAATGAAATCTTAGACGCCTAAGATTTTACACGCCTAAGAATTCTTACACGTCTAAGATTGACCATTTGACCGTGACTAGTGATGGACGGTATCGCAAATTCGATCAAAACGTACAACGGACGCTGTGCGTTAGAGAATATTTCGAACAATGGCTGGGTGGTGTGTTTTTAATAAACTCATTTTCTCTCCTTAGCCACCCGCGTCAATCCCAAAGAGAAAGGGGTGATGGGGTGGGGGGGGGATAGGGTACATGTTCTCCCACCTTTCGGCACAATGGCCCATTGTTTTGTTCTTTTCAGCCACTTTTTGACAATTCAGGCGGAACAATGTATTTTACATAATAGGCTTTTTTTCATTTGAACATAATCTAGCAGTTGATGTTGTTGTTGTTTAATTTGTTTTAAATATTTTGTTTTTCTGATGACTTGCAGTTAATGTAAGATTTCTATTTGTGTGGCTATAGTGTAAATGATGATGATAATGATGATGATGATGATGGTGTTGTTGTTGTTGTTGTTGTTGTTGTTGTTGTTGTTGTTGTTGTTGTTGTTGATGATGATGATGATGATGATGATGATGATGATGATGATGATGGATAATACAAATGATGTCAGATGATTATTAGAGTCGTGGTGGTGATGATGATGGCAGTGATAAGGGATTAAATTTAGTATGAAATTTTCACTCCTCCCCCGCACCCACCCAGTCAATGTTGTTTTGATACTGAGATAGGAACGGACTAGTATTGGCTCCAACATTGATTGGGGGAGGGGGTTGCAAGCAATATGAAACATTAATGTTTGCCACTCATGTTACTTGTAATGTTTAAACAAAGAGCACGTGTATATGGTGTCAACCTGCTCACTTTTCATGTATGTTTTTTCTTAACACGTATGCTATGACTGAGCCAAAATACACAGTTAAGAGACCTCGATACCTCCATTCAACAAGAAAGTTAACCTGACGGTGTAGGGTATGATGCGTGTATATCCAATACGTTCAGAGGTCAAGTTATTATTGCACACACATTATAAGGTCAACCAACTATGTCTTTATAATTCGAACAGCGTGTGACATATTTTCGCTAACTTCGGGCCCCCAGGCCAAGGCCAAATCGTCTTTTATAATTGAAGAGATCAGATATGCATAATTTCAGTCTGCAAAGTGCAAGAAGACAAGAGGTCAAATTTTCTATGTTAAAAATAGAATCATGGAGGTATATAAATATAGGCATGTTTGTTCCTCTTTGTTGTTTGTGTATTAATTTTCATCATCATCATCATCATCATCATCATAATCATCATCATCATCATCATCATCATCATCATCATCATCATCATCATCATCATCATCATCATCATATCATCATCATCGTCGTCGTCGTCGCCGTCATCATGCTCATCAACATTAATACCTGACTACTACTAGCCACACCAAAACAGCACACCAAACCAACGAAAATAAAATCAAACCAATTAATCAATTTTGCTGCAAGTCCTCAGAGAAAATCACATTGGTGATACCGTCCATCACTAAAATATCAATCTTAGACGTGTAAGAATTCTTAGGCGTGTAAAACCGTATTTGTCTAAGATTTCATTGGTCAATAATTGAATACGCCTAAGATGATTGGTTGTTTGGGATTTCTGGTCCTGTGATTCGTTGATTTAAGTCTACCGCGAATTTCTTAGACGCCTAAGATTGATCTTAGACGCCTAAGAATGCATCTTAGACGTCTAAGATTGCATCTTAGACGTCTAAGGTTAGGCGTATTCTTAGGCGTATTCTTAGGCGTATTTTGAAGGTTTCCGCCATCCATAAGATTGTGTCGTGTTACGGCATAAATGCGGTACAATTGTCTGTTTGGGACGGGGAACAGAAGTTCATGCAACGCTATTTTTCGCCTTGCTTTTTCGTTGTGCATTAAACAGCTGTCAAAGTGTTTTGCTTATGGATACTATTCAGCAAACTCCAAAATGTTTTTAAAACATGATAATGCATGTGTTTTTGGTTTTAGTTAAAACGTTTTGATAACATACACTCGTGTTATACTGAAAAAATAATACAACAACATCTTAAGCCAAAATTCGAAATGCTATAGTAAAATATCATTTGGCAAACATATTTAAGTGTCTATTGTGTTAGAACGTTTATCAGCAAGTTTAGAACAAAGGGTTTTTTGAATGTTATTAACACTTTTAATGCCCTTGACCCTCACATAACCTTTAACCCGACATTTAACGTTTTCTGTAATACATTTGTGTTTGCTGGGTAGTAATCGAACTAGGCATATTAGATTATCTATTTTCATTTTGCTTTAGAAAGTAAACAGGGTATTATTTATATGATAATGGAGTTTGTTTCTTGTTATTCGAATAATATACACCAAGACTTCCCAGGCATGCAACACCAAACTCTGTTTAGATTATTTAGACAAATAGCATACACGTGTGAACATAGGCCTATACTCATTTTCCAATAGCCCGCAAAACTCAAATATCGCTAATCTGGACTGAATGCTTAGAGCATTATAGATACAGCCAGTCGTATTTGCATATCAATACCGAGGAAAGTAGTTCGATGAAAGAAGATAATCTTCTCTGGTTCGATGCACCCAAGGTGAATTTACACGTAGTCTTGGTTCAGACTCTATGCGGCTATCACGAACATACTAGGAACGACGAGCGTTAGGACCGACACAAACTGGCTGTGTAGGAGGCTAGTTTGGATGTGAACGGGACTATGACGTTCTACCGCAAAATGCAGAAATCCGTAACCCGTATGGCGTTTGCAGTGAACGCCTCTCCGCAATCTCTCTAGTATCTCTCGCAAAGCCACGCATACCCGGCCTGCATAATATGTTGGACTATATAGCTCGATCAGCCTTAAAAAGCATACCGAAACAGATCCCCCTTTCACATTATTCCTGATAATTACATTATTATCATCATCAAATCATGTCTGTTTGTAAGTTACGAATACAACATCATGTGTATTGCCATTATTGTACCTTGAAACCATACACACGTTTTATGTTTAACCTACAAAATGATCAAAATATATATTTTACCCATCATTTATATAGGGTGTTACCAATAATTACTCACCCGTTATAGACAAGTTGGTAAAGGTTCTCATTGGTACTTCTCTCGCCGCATTGTGTATTGGTTTCATCATCTGTGCAATCTTGTGGTAAGTGCACTTTTTTTGTTTAAGATTATAATAATAGTATTAATAATCATGGAAATAATACTGATTAATACATCTTAATTAAAATTGATCTATTTCTAAAGCAATATTGTTAAGTTTTGCTCCAGATATGAAAGGCAATGTGTATCTTAACATATTTTACCACCTCAGAATAATCTGACAAGAGGAAAATAAAAATCATATATTTTAGTGTCGAAACCTATGTATTTTTCTGTAGACCATCCCACCTTAATGTTGACGTTTGGGCTAATACCACCGAGTAATGTGGTGGGTTAAACTTAAAACAAGCGCAAAAGATGGATCTACAATTAGCTTACGTCGTGTGAGAGTATTATACGAGCGTTATATGTTGGATGAAAAACTTTAGGGACTGTATTAGGATAGGGTTAAAAATACATGATAAATATAAAGCTCAATTTAAATTCATAAAAAGTACAATACAAATTAAAACAAATACTAATGATTGTTAATATCCTTTTCTCCATAATGTATTTTACGTAGGAAACGAACATCTTTGGACAAGGAAAGGATCTTGATCCATGCCAACCTGATGGTTGCAATGGCATTAGCGTACTTTATGACCCTTGCGAGCAGCAGCGCCAAATCGAATCAGGTATGTAATGAATTGCACATAATAGTTAAAAAATACATGAAATAATGCTCAAGAAACATTAGTAGAGTATTTACTAAAGTTTTGAATAGCTCTTCTCATGGTTGATTTCATTATTTTGTTCATGTTTATTTTCTAAATAGGAATGACCATATCAAAGCCTTAGTGGTTTTCAGTCATTTCCTACATATTTCCTCCATAACCTCTGTTAATGTTTCTTGGTTATTATGGAAATATGTTAATAAAGTCTACCCATATATAGCAAGATTTTTAAAAAATCAAGTGCTCGATACAAGAGGTCAGGCAAGTCACTGGATCTTAATTTGGCAAAACAAATATTTAATTTCGACGTCTTATAATAATTACGGTTATGACCGATGCTAACACATATTACCTTGGACTAAATACCGGTATCTAGTTAGTACCTACTTAGTTATATCATCTCCTTCAGAGCTATACTCTGCTATTTGATATAAATAAATCTACTGTTTCATGCTATTTTTTATGCCCTGCTGTTCTTCTTCATCAGATCGCCTGTCTTGCAGTAACCATCTTGCGGTATAACATGCTCATGTCAGTATTTTGCTGCATGCTCGTCGAAGCTCTGCATCTATACCGTATGATAGTGCTCGTTTTCGGGATTGAGAGAAATTTTAGATTTGCTTACATCGTCATTAGCTGGGGTAAGGGCATGAATAAATAAAAGACAAACTAAACAAGCGAATTCCGGGGAAAACTTAAGACCGCAATAATCACAATGCGTCTTTCTAGCATGCCTTGAGTTGCTAGTTGAGGTTTTGATTCCCGTGCTGGCGCCATTCTCCGATTTCTTGAGTTAACACCGGCAATTGCTATATGAGTTTGTTTGCAGATAATATATCGCAGTACATTGAGTAGTTTAAGCCGTTCTTTTCCCGTGCTATGATTATATTTTCTTTAGTTATTACCAAAAACTGGATCCCTTCATGTGATCTGCTGTTTTTTCTGGTACGTGGTTCACGATGCGTAGCTCGGAATTGTATGACTTAAAATCACATTATAAAAGTCATCATTCTAAAGAAATGAAAGCAATCTAAAACCGACAAATGTTTCACTCGATGGTCAAAGGGACTGCAAAATAAATACGTGCCCCGTGAGACTGTAATAAGGGACAGGCCAAAAGGGCGGGATTATGGGGAGGGTGGTCATGGCCGACCAAAAGGGAAAGGCACAGTGGTGGTGCCTGGATTTTTTCGAGGGGCATTGAGGAAGCAAAATGAATTTCAAGGGGGGGAATCAACAAATTTTGCGCAAAATTGCTGCAAAAAGTGGAATTTTCGCAATTTTGGGTTTTTACTGGGGGCAACAGGGGAGGGGGCAAGATCTCTGACTGGGAGGCATTCTCCCCTTGCCCCCCCCCCCCATGGTGCAGCCACTGGAAAGGCCTGGGCCTCAAGGAAGAACAGTTGATTTTTTTATTGTGTATTCAACTGACTGAGTGCCCAAAACAAACAAAGGCAAGACATACTGTCATGTAAGTTCAATGGGACGACGGTAATTTTGGTCTATTATTTTGAAGCAGCACAATAATTCATTTCCCTCACTAAATATTGCTAAAGGTGTGTGAAAAATGTTCAGTGAATTTTCAAATTGGCAAACTTTACCACTTTTGTTCGCATCATATAATTGGAACAATTAAAAGCCCAAACTTAACATGTACCGAGGATAAAGATTGGCGCATCGAAAGGAGGAGGCAAGTAATTTTGGACAAGCTCTGGGAATGTTTTATAATCAGTTCGAATTAAACAAGAAACATGGAAGCAAACAGCCAACGGGCTATATGGAAGATGTAAGCCTTAGTCTTCCAAACAGGAATTTGAATTTCAAATGGGTTTACCTGAACGAATGAGGTCATTTGAATTATATTTCAACTGGAATAGCCCAATATTACTAGTGAAGAAGATTAATAATATTCTTTACCTGGACTTAGCACCATCTCTTTCTTCTTTTGTATAACATGAAATGGTGTGTTTCTAAACTATGGTAACTTTAAGGTAAATATCTCCATGAACACAATACATCAACTTCATGAAATTCACACAAAACTTTGTATTTTACTTGATCAGGCGTGCCCATACTAATGACCACCATTACAGCTTCAATTGGTAGAGAACATTTGCATGACCACGAAAGGTACAGTATAACCAGAATGTGTATGATCATTGTATGACATTTTATTATAGTGTATAATTGTCTTATGACAATTTATATTTAAGAAATAAAGGGTAATGTATTATCCTTTGCACCCAAATAATGTGTCCGAGGCAGTTAAAACGTAAATAATGGGTGAGGCGCAGCCGAACCCATTATTTAAACGTTTTTACTGCCGAGGACACATTATTTGCGGGTAAAGGATAATGCTGCACCCTTTATTTCTATTCTATTACCAGAAAATAGTGCGATTTAAAGAGAAAATATCATTTTTTGGCACAAATATTTTAAGTTGTTTACTTCAAGGTGGAGCGCGTACGCATAAGTGACAGCGCGTATCGCGGAAATATTGCACGCGTAACCAAGCGTAATGCTGTGCGTAGAATGTGTTACAGCGCTTGACCCATTATTGCAGAATAATGGGCTCTCAAGTGACGCGTTTTAACGAATCACAGTGCGCGCTTTTCGTGGAGGTAATAGAATATATTATAAAGGTTGCCAATGCGACTACATTGAGTTACACTACTTAATCAACACGGAAAATCTAAAAACATAGTGCTCAGATCAGTAGTAAAATCCATGTTTTAATTTGAATATTTGTAATGCATGGGATCAACGTAGCTAAATAAATCGAGTTGTTGTTAAGATTCGGAGTTCACTGTTATTAAAATGAATGAATGGCGCTAATTGGTGTTTTATAATAAACCAATTCATACGTACCCCTTTATGATTGTTCTCATTAGATGTTGGTTGACAGGACAGTTTATTTGGGCCTTCATCGCCCCTGTAATCGCCATTCTGATGGTAAGTATTTGGCTCAGTGGTGCAAGACTGTCGTAAAGGACACTAGCGACATTTTTAAAACTTAATTATCGGCTTAAATAGTAATATTTGATACTTTAAATGTTCAAGAAGTATCATTCCTGATCAAATAGTGAACGATACCAATATTTTGATAATTTACGGCTTAACCACGCAAATGTAACTGGCACTTGGGCCGTTTCTTGTCCACCTCTACTTTTCATACCTTGTCTGTGCGTGTGTGTGGGGGGTGTGTGGGTGTGTGTGTGCATTTATTATTGCTGCTGTTGTTGTTGTTGTTGTTGTTATTATTATTATTATCAAATTAGATGACCTTATTAGTATTATTATTATTATCATTTAGATCAACTTAGTAATCCTAGTGATCATCGTGTGCAAAACCTTGGGAGTAGCTGAGGCTGATAAACAGGACGGAATTCATTCCATCAGGTAGGTTATCGACCTATAACATATGGACATTTTGGTTCCAAAGCCATTAGGGTGACAAGATCATTCAATTTATTCAAAGGTACCAATTATCAATTTGAAATGCACGCAAATAGTCATACCTTCGCAACCATGTGTCCTAGTGACATCAGAATTTCAGTAAAATTTGCTAAGTTACTGAGTAGATGGTGATAAGACAATATTCAGAATTGTGTCTTTTAGTCTGATTGGATCACACCATGTTATATAAAAAATAATACAAGCAGTAAGACCTGAAACCGTTAAATTCTTAACCCAAAATCACAAAAATGGTATTTTTTGTTTATTTAGCACTTAAAACCCTTACGCCTAAGGGGCGCACCATTAGATTTCCAGGGGGGCATGGGAGTTTTTTGAAGAAAAAAAACTTCGCCCACTAGTGAGACGAAAAAAAACTTTGCTCACTAGTGAGACGAAAAAAATTTGTATGCCTCACTGATGAGTAAAAAAATTTTCCCCACCCAACTTTGTATACAAATTTACATTAAAATTGAAAAAAAAATACTTCGCCGCCGAAAAAAAAAAATTGGCGCTCTCGGAGGCGAAAAAAAAAACCAAAAATTCTGCCTGACCCAAACTCCCATGCCCCCCCCTGAGAATCTAATGGTGCGTCCCTAAGCAATGTCAAAACATAGCTACGCCTAAGCAATGTCATGTTGTTCTATTTCTTCAACAGAATTGGACTGCGAAGTACAGTCTTGTTACTGCCAATGGTTGGAGTAACTTGGCTGATTGGGCTCCTTGGCAACACCAACATAAACGTCGCGTACGTTTTTGATTTACTGAGTGCATTGCAGGTGAGTGTGGACACCGGGTTTAGACGTTTATCAATGAGGAAACCTCATAAGCCATATCTTGCATGTTTCAAAAGAGTGTTGTATAAACTTGCTTGACATGGTGGAGACCATTGTTACTGTCTGTTCAATTAGCTTAGATTCTTGAATTTTTTAAATATTTGAAAAAATAAAAACTTGTGGCCAAAGTCATCAAAGAAAAGTGTTAGCACAGCCTTAGACCTAACGTGATTTATACTTTTCAAATTCCCAAGTTCAATTTAAAACCCCATTTCTTTTCAATTTTGCCTCATTTTGGGCAGTTACTTGGGTCCACCGAAAGGGTTCGCGACCTTTTTACAAATCGAGTGGGACGTTCCATTCTCAACTTAGGGCATAGACCCTATCCAATTTAGCAAAACAATCTGTCCACAATCTGTCCTGCCATTTCAATTGTTATACCGTTCCGGTTATTGGATAGGTTCTATAGGTGATGATGGTCCACCGGTTTTTGTTACATATGGATCAGTACGTTTTATGCATAACATTATTATGAGCATTATTTTTTCCTAAACAAGGACATTAAAATTATGGATTTCGTTCTCATTTCAACTGGTTTACAATGTAAATTGAGTTTTGTTTAATACCACCATTCCTTCCCAAGAATATCAGCATTCGCTTGACATTTTCAGATACAGTAACTTTACAAGAAATGTTTTCTGTAACCTGATTGTTTTAAATAATATTTTCTTATATAAAAGTTCTTTTGTTTCACAGTTTTTCAGTTTGTATTCAACAAACAAAACGAAATAACAAATTGAAAATAAATGTGTAGTTTTATAATAGGCCTATAGGCCTACACCTTCTCAGACCCATTCTCAGACCCATTCGCACAATAAATAAATAAATGAATAAATAAATAAATAAATAAATAAATAAATAAATAAATAAATAAATAAATAAATAAATAAATAAATACACAAGGAATGTATTTATATAAGCTGGGCCTATTTTAGAAAACTTAGTTCCCATAAATAATAACGTACTGTTTCGACAGTAGGGTTTCAACACAAATTAGGCATACTGGCAAATATTTTGCTGGACAATTATACATCCTGATGCGGATGGTCGAATAAATACCATCTCTGAGCATTGTGACATCGTCCCCATTGCTCTAAATGGATTGATTCCAAAAAGTTTATGGTACCCGACGTTCTACGCCTTTTTATAAAAATATCGCGGGAAAAGACCAAAATTGAAAAGAAATGGGGTTTTAAATTGAACTTTAGAATTTGAAAAGTATAAATCACGTTAGGTCTAAGGCTGTGCTAACACTTTTCTTTGATGACTTTGACCACAATTTTTTATTTTTTCAAATATCTTAAAAATTCAAGAATCTAAGCTAATTGAACAGACAGTAGACTGCTATATATATTTCATAATATAGAATTGAAAATCTAAAGGAAGCCCCAATTTCTTTTGAGATGTAATTAGATCATGTTAATATCATGTAAAATATCAAGATTACCCCCTGTTTTCTCAACGACACTACCCCTGTTGTAATTGTAAACAATGCCTGTTATTAAAATGACTCGATCTCTCTTTTGAAAAAAAAAGAAGAAAGCTGGCTGATGTAACTTTATAGACTACATGCATGACGCTTGGTTTCGCTTATAAGAATGACCCGGGTCACATCAGGACACACGCTTGTCGTTTGTGACCGATTTAAGCCAAACACAAAAAAGATTGATCGCTTTCCTGTGCTTAATGCTTTGTTCTACTCCCGGGGTTCTACTATATAATTTATGTATATTTTTCTCTTTTAGGTGTTTGCATGTCTGTACACATAATATGTTCACACATTTGTCAATATTATTTTCTGTTTAATGCAGGGGATGTATCTGGTTTTCGTCACCTGCTATATTAACTCAGAGGTACGTAGTTTTAACTCCAACAACCCGTAAAAGGATTTTAATTCACAATTCAAATTTTCTTTGAGAAAATGGTCAAAATTGGTGTACAACACGGAAAAAGTAGCAGACAAAATACAAACCACTTGCGTTCAAAACACAAACAACAGATGAAACAACAGTTTTTACACGTTTTGTACACATATCATACGCAACATAACAACTGCTAATTAAAGAAGTGTGACAGATCGACATCCTCATCCCCACACTTTATCCTATCAACATTTTGGCATCAGAATAAAGCTCATATTTGTCTCATACTCTCAGCGAGATGTTAAGCCTGCAATATGTTTCGTTTAGCTTTTACCAGTATACTGTTCTATGGGCCGGTGAGAAACACGTTGGTGCTTCTCATATCAAAACCACTAATGCAAATGAATTCATTTTTTTTAAATCAGATTATTTTGTTACAAACCTCAATGTTAGGTACAAAACACAGTATGAACATATTTAAAGCAAAACCTCTTATGTTACCTCTGGGCAGTTTTGTTTTAAAACATATTCAAGGGCCACAAGTACATAGGAGGTTTTCCTACCCAACGACAATTATTTTAGTTCCATAACCATGCTCATCAGGATGGTCAATATATATCATTTGTAACCAATCCAAGTGAATATTGGGTAAAATGGTGCTAAACATACCCACAATGACGTGTCGTGCTACACTGTAGCAGTTTCCTTTTCTCGTAGCACTTTTTTAATTTGAGAAAGTGCTATGATGTAGGATTTTACTTGGATTTATTTATAATAAAGACATAATGCTTTTGTTTCTAAATCGCCTTCAAATAGTGTTGGTATATACTGTCCAGCGCTATGCTCAGATCTAAACATAATATTAATTTATTGACTTTCGTTATTAATTACAGGTTCGTAATGCATTGAAGAGCGAATGGGGTAGAAGAAATGGACGGGTCGAACATATAAATGTAAACCAATATATCATACTAATTATTATCGTATTACAAAAAGCACCATTCATAGATAATAAATGAATATATATCAAGATTATAAACAATATAGAAAATAGGTAAATGTATATAAAAAGAGAGAAAAAAACTTGCGATCCCAGAATCTTTATTATAGACACAGTCTTGTGACCATGGTGACGATTCTACAAAGATCGAAAGCTCAGTCCACTAACCATGCTAACTAAAAAACTAAACTTTATACCAAACGGAAAGATTTAATTACATCGTTCGTAATTATCAAACAAAGTGCGCTCAAAATGACAACAAATCGGCACAAACCCAACATCTATAAATGGTCTTGTATCATAACCTGGGGCACCTTTGTGTTACATAGTAAAAAAAAATGAAATGGTTCAAACATTTTGCCTACACGTCTCATTTGAAGTGGTTCATCTTCCTGAGCATTTTGACACCTTTTTTTTTTTTATGGAAAACGGTTAAAAAATGAGAGAGTGGGGGCAAAAACAATCACAAAGTAGGTGGGATTTAACCCCACCTCTTTTTTCCACATTTACAATCATTCTGAGCAAGTATTAGTCTTTTAAATGACCTTCTGTATTTATTTACTTGGTTTAGATGTCTGGGAGTTCATTTAGACATTTTTTTACTAGACTCAAATTTTTAATGGGGGTTTTAGATCATATTTACGATATGAATCCCTCCCCCTAATCCTCCTCCCCCTAATCCTCAGCCACCCTTGGCACATTTCAAGCCAAACGTCATAAGAAAATAATTAAAAATTATTTTAAAACAGGTTAAAAACATTTAAGACCTAATTGAATCTTTTAAGTGAAGGAATACACAAGAGACAGTGTTTTAAAATCTAAGCTGCACATCCAAATGTAACAAAGCCACCTTTTGAGTACCCCAGTATATGACACAGGATCAAATACCATTCTTTGGGATGGGTGTCATTTTCTTCGGGAGAGGTCACAAATAATGGTGGTAGTCCTATTTTTTGTACACCAAAAATATGGATGAATTATAGCCAGAGGTTAGAAACTGAAAATACATCTCTACTATTATAAAATATATTAGATTTAAAGAAAAAGTATTTCAATTAATGATAACTTTATTATATTTCTCTTCTATTTTGTAGCTTCGAAGGATAAATGTCCGACCAGCGGATGACCCTATAGATACGACAGATGACTAATGATAGATGTCCATAAATGTGACATGAACAATTGAAATGAGTCTAATGTCTGTAATATGTAGCCTACTATATAGTAACACAGAGTTTAATTTGCATCAAACATAGCAGTTTTAAAGCACTAGTAACTGGTGTAACAATAATCAGTTTATTTGACATTAGCATCATTTCTCTTGATCATGTTACAATGAGATGAATATTCAGTTTATAGATTATAAACTTAAGCAATCCAAGTCATTGTTTCTGTAGTTGATCATCAAATTGTGTACACAATTTATATTATGTGTCCTTTGATAAAAGTATGTGGATATATTGAATTTAGACTCGAAGTCTCTGGGCTTGCATGCCAAAAAAAAAATAAAGAAAAAAAAAAAAGAAAAAAAGGTAGCATAACAAGTGTAAACAGAATGACTGTATAGATATTCAAATTTTAGCTGCTACGTATTGTGTATATACACGTATAATTATCTGCATGTAAAAACAATATATACCTGCATATGAAAACTGTTATAAATGTTATTGTATCAAACATTTGAAAAATGAGAAATTTAATGTACAATATATATAGAAAAGGTACCAAATCCTTTACAAGATTCTATTGCCAAAATATCAAGAAATTTGAAAGGTTTACGCACTATTCTATTACTGCCTGAAAATAGTTTGGGAAAACTTGAGAAAGATTAAAACACAACAATATCATCGCAGAAATTAAAATATGCAAATTAAGCATTTTCAGAATGCCTGCACGCAACACTTGTTTTAAACCACCGTTAAAAATGGGTCATTTTGTTTAGAGCTATATGCATGCAAATTAATAATATAACGCATCAAAGATCAAAAAATGCAAAATTTGTTTTCAAAGATGACAATTGTTTTTCTTTCATAAGTTGGTTACATAATCAGTTTCAGTCAACAATATCTGAAATTAAAGATGAGAAAATTACATATTTAAGTGTATTTAGCATAGCAATACAAACATAAGTATCTGGTACCTTATTTATCTTGAGCCCTGTATTTGTGACGTATGACCATGTTCAATACTATCATCAATAGTATTTTGTTGTGAGTATATTATATTATAGATCAACACATACTTTTGATCAGGGGAACAATATAATGTATTGAAATAGATCGTGTTGTTGCGATTAAAAGATGTGAGAGAAACCAAAGTGCAATCAATTGTATATATTAAAGTAGTGTATAATATGTTTACATACAACAACTGTATGGATAATAGCTGATGATGACACATGTTGTGTTGTATATTTTAAATTTTGTATAAATTATTTGTATGTATAAAAACAAAGAGCTTGTATATAAAACAAATTTATCAAATATACTTTGATATAAAAGAATACTATAATGTAATGTGGATATACGATGATATATCTGAATGTTTCTAAGAAATGCAAAATTACATAATACATAATGTAATAAGTATGAATGGGCAAAGTGAAGATAAGAACTTAATTTTAATTTTCAACATGGTATTATCATTGACAATACATTTTCACCTAATAACATAAAACAAACAAAAAATGTATTTTATTTTATCCTTATTCAACCTGGGTAAACCTTTCAATGCACTAGCACTTTTCTGTCAAAGTTCCCAGAAGGAAAAAATATAATAATAAAAGGGGAAAATAGAAATTGATGCAATTAAATGTAAACATTACAAAACTGGTAGATGTTCTTGTATTACCCTTGCAGAAATTTAACTATCAAATATATATCAAATGTATATCAAATGTCTATTAAATGAGCATTTGATAGGGTTTTGATGTATCAAAACCCTATCAAATCATATTTTGATATAGATTTGATAGTATCAAATCTCTATCAAATTTGTTTTTTCCTATCAAATTCCTATCAAATATGACTTAATCAAAAATAATCTATCAAAATCCTATCAAATATGACTCAATCCAAAATAATTCTATCAAATGTCTATCAAATATGACTTTAGACTTTTTAGACACTATCAAATTCCTATCAAATTTGACTTGATCAAAAATAATTCTATCAAATGTCTATCAAATATGACTTGGCTGATTTTAGACCTTTTAGACACTAACAAATTCCTATCAAATATGACTTAAATCAAAAATAATTCTATCAAATGTCTATCAAATATGACTTTGCTGATTTTAGACTTTAGACACTATCAAATTCCTATCAAATATGACTTACATGATTTTAGACTTTTAGACACTATCAAATTCCTATCAAATATGACTGCATGGTGCTCCTAGAAAAGGGGGATCTGCAACCGTCAATACCATGGCAGCTTTCACATTTCAAACGGTCATGACAGTTGGAGTTGCAGTTTTTTTCAAAATTTGGGGGCAAATTTTGTGTTACAGAAAAGGAATTTTATGGCAGCTCGAGGTGTGTGTACCTGGGGTGTGTACTAAACTGTAAGTAGGCTATATACAGTCAACATTTTGATTAATTTTTAAAATAAAATTGATAAGCTTACCTACTATATCTGAATCATACTAAAAATTGTTTGCATGATACTACGGCACACATTAATTTGGTACATATACTACATGTACATGATGTACCATACTCACAAGATGCACATTTGCACAGTTCATGATCATGAATTTGCAATTGCAAATTGGAACAGATGTCTATATCGCACCATGCGCACACTTGGCATACGTATGCGTATTGCAAGCTTGCTAATGCTTGTGAAAGATGGGCTTGTGAGAGCGCACCACCATTGATTGCGCCATTGAAATAGACAGGAAAATACACACGTTTGGATGGCGTTTTGTCACTGCAAAAACATACTATATAAACACCTCAAAAGAAATAAGTCCCCCTCTGAACATGTCGTCATAACATCGTAAGGTTTCGTTTTGTACCAACAAAACTAATTTTGAAATAATTATATGACTGTTTACTAAGTGCTGTGTGACAATGAGAGATTTCCATGACTTCAGGACTGAATGAGCCTAAATTGAAGGCAAAAACTGCCCTTTTCAAAAGTCACAAAGTAGGCCTATGCTTGTCACAAAAGTTGATTCATGGCTTGTTACTAATGGAAAACCCCATGTGTTTGAGTGCAGTTTAAAATCCTCACCAAGTGAACGTTTACTGTAATGTGTATCGATTCTTGATCATTCAGCCATGCAAATCCCCTTGGTGCAGAGTTTAGCACAGTGAGTTGTAAGATGGTCAGTTCCATTCCTTGTCCCAATACGCCTTGCAGTTAACAAGCATAGGCCTACTTTGTGACTTTTGGAAAGGGCACTTTTTGTCTTCAATTTAGGCTCATTCAGCCCTGAAGTCATGGAAATCTCTCATTTTCACACAGCACTTAGTAAACAGTCATATAATTATTTCAAAGTTAGTTTTGTTGGTACAAAACGAAACCTTACGATGTTATGACGACATGTTCAGAGGGGGACTTATTTCTTTTGAGGTGTTTATAAAAAAAGTTTGATATCAAATTAAAGCTTATCACATGTAGAATATTATTCTTTTAACAGAATATATTGGTGACTATCTACTTTTTTTGCTATTTGCTGCAAAGAAAAAAGGTGCAAATTTAACCTAAAAAATCACTCAATCATGTCAATATTTGAAACTGGACGTTGTTCAAATTCGTGCCAAAACTTCACCTCTGAAATAAAACATTGAGATTTTTTCTCAGATTCCTTCATGTAGACACTAACGGAAGCAAATGAGCTGAAAACGTGCGAATTTTGACAATATCTTTAGTAAATAAAGCCGCAACAAGCTCAAATAAGCGGTGGACTATTTTAACCGAATTTCACTGGTACATAAATCGTGGAGTGATTTCCGGGGGGTGTCACTCACATTGTGGCTTGTACACCATCCGCGATATTAATTGACTTTTGAAAAACACCCTAAACAAGGATTTACGCCTAACCCTTGGCTAAAACGATACCTGAAACAGGTAACACGCGCCTGTTTTCACACCCTAAACAGGGATTTTATTTTTTGCATCAAATTTCATACCCTTAATTTCATTTCCGCGTATTAGCAATTGGCAATTTTGCTACCTTTTTTTACCCACGAAAAACTACCCTTTTTAAGCTTCCAAAATGCTTGCTATTTTCATAACGGTAAATGGGTAATATGATGAGTAACCCCACAACAACATGACTGAATTAAACCTATGGGTTTAGAGGTAAGGCTTGCCAATCCACAGGCCTACTTATTACTCAATTTGTTTATGCTTTGATGCTTTAACACACACATGACTATATTAAGTAACATGTGGTCTGTGGGTTTGTCTGGTTTACCTCTAAAGAGCACATTTATAAGCTAATATTAAAGTTTCCAATGCAATGACAATCTGTACGAGCCATGCATGCAGCCAAATTAACATTAAAATAATTTACATTAAATTTTAGACTGTGTTGACACATCAGATATAGACTAATTCCATAGAAAAGGAAAGGGGAGATTGGGGGTCCTTGCACACCATGCGCGGAAACAGCCTGTGTGATAATACGCTTTGGCATTGTTACCTGTACGCAGTGCATGCGTCGCGCAATAAAGCGTGTCTATATAGCAAGCCTATATCACCCAACTGAAGTTTTGGATGCATTCAAAGCAAAACCCGAATACCCCCAAATCTTATGATACAGGCGAGGCTCGATAGCCAGCTAAAAATTTGATAGACTTTTGATATAGAAGATTGCAAGTGTTTGATAGACTTTTGATAAGGGAGAGGATCGTTATCCAGTGGAGGTGTTTGATAGACTTTTGATAGGTTCGTCAGCCAGCTAAAATTTGATAGACTTTTGATATATACAAGATTGCAAGTGTTTGATAGACTTTTGATAGGGGAGAGGATCGTTATCCAGTGGAGGTGTTTGATAGACTTTTGATAGGTGAGAGGTTCGTCAGCCAGCTAAAAATTTGATAGATTTTTGATATATAGAAGATTGCAGGTTTTTGATAGACTTTTGATAGGGGAGAGGATCGTTATCCAGTGGAGGTGTTTGATAGACTTTTGATAGGTGAGAGATTTGTCAGCCAGCTAAAAATTTGATAGACTTTTGATATATAGAAGATTGCAAGTGTTTGATAGACTTTTGATAGGGGAGAGGCCGTTATCCAGTGGAGGTGTTTGATAGACTTTTGATAGGTGAGGGGTTCGTCAGCCAGCTAAAAGTTTGATATACTTTTGATATATAAAAGAGTGGGAGTGTTTGATAGACTTTTGATAGTAGAGAGGTTCGATATAGCCAGCTAACAATTTGGCAGCTGCAAGCTGAAAAATTGATAGACATTTGATAGAGATGCATGACAGAAATATATTATATTTGATATGGTTTTGATAGGAGTGTGACAATCCACCTAAACATTTCATAGACTTTAGCTGAAAATCACATGCATCAATTTATTATATTCTATCAAATTCTATCAAATTTGGACACATTTGATAGAGTTTGATAGATTTATATCAAATTTCTATCAAATATGGACTTTCCTTGTTTTTGCTAGAGTTTTGATAGATCCTATCAAATACCTATCAAATACTCTATCAAACAGTCTATCAAATGATGTCCCAATTCTGTAGAATTCCGTTTGATAGAGTTTTGATATGTATCAAATCTCTATCAAATTTCGACAAGGGATATACAGGATGACCATCGAGCTATGTGAAATATTTTGAATTGTTACAAAGTACCAGTGGCAGGAGTAGTCAGGTAGCTTTTATTGTAATTGTTTCTTGTAAAATCTTTATTAAGGCCTTAATAACGTCAATCACAGGCAGGCTGGCTATGCATCGAGATATGTGTGATTTATGAACTATAATATAATAAGTCCTATTATTTGCACCAATTCTAGTGACACTTCAAGCATATTGCCTTAGTTAGGATTACGCAATATTTTTTATGATCACTAGAGGGACATGAAAGCGAGCACTAGAGCCATGTCATAATTGTTAATGTTCAAAGCAAAAAGCTAATACATATTTACACAATTTACTCATCATTTAGTTGTGTCTGAAACTCAGACACCACATAATACTCGTGCAAAATGATACCTAAGATTTTAAAGTTGAAACATAAACACCTGCTAACAAATGATTACCCCCCCCCCCCAGCCTTAATAACCATTAGTTTGGGATATGCAATCAAAGCAGAATTTATTTCTGCGCATTATGACACATCATTTGTTGCAGTGGTCCCAATATTGATGCCGCAGCGTACATTTAAATGAATGTAACCTAAGATTTGAAAATTGCAGCACAATCATCTTGCCTTGTATTCAGTAGGCCTATCCAGTGGCGTATCCAGAAGGCCCTTACCCGGTGGACTGAGATTTTTCCGCCCTGAAGAAAGGATACCGGATGACACCCTACACCCCCAAAAAAAAAAAAAAAAAAAAAAAAACACTGTTATTGTGTTCATTATTTATTTTATTTTAGGTCTAATTATTACGCAATGGCTTAAAACATAAAGTGTACGGGTATCCAAAAACAGATGCAAAAACATGCACTTCTTTATCCATACGGATACACTAATATAATTGCTTACTTGGGGGGGGGGGATTTGATTTTGTGTTCCCCCATCCCAACATGTGGAGGGGACATATGTCCCCTGTCCGCGGGACTGACGCCCATCTATAAATTTAGACTTACGCCTCTCGGAAAGGGCTCCAAATCCATATGGATAAAGAAGTGCAGTTTTCGCATTTCTTTTTGAATGCCCGTACACCTTGTATGTGTCGATCACAAAGTCGCCCTACTTCTGATGTGTCAGTGCTGCCCCACAAGCCACCCTCCTTGTATGTGTCACTCTGTATGCTAATAGTACATGCAGTCATACAGCGTGATTTACTTTTCCACCCCATCCCCCTTTTCTCCTGATTACAAGTAAAAGTCACGATGTGATGCCCTTTATAGATGAGGGTTTTTTTTCTCCTCCATCCCTCAATTTTACTCCTGATAGCTCCTGTTACAAGCCACCCTCCATTCATGTGCTGCCTCACTAGCCGCCCTCCTTGTATAGGTCACCCTGTAGGCATATTATAGTTATAATTTATAACTTCTGTTGTACTTTTCACCCCTCTTTTCTCTTGGCTACTACAAGCCACCATGCAGGTTTTTCTCTCTTCTTCCTACTTTTTGCATGTGCCGCCCCACAAGTCACAGGCTTCTTCTATGTGCCGCCCACAACTCACCCTACATGTATGTGTCACCCTGTATGCTCATAGTTATAAAAGCATTTGACTTTTTCACCCCTTCTTTTATCCTGGTTACAAGTTACCATGTGCCGCCTAGTATGGGTAAATGACACGCGTTTTTTCACAAGCCCTCCTTGTATGTTGCGCCCCACAAGGCACCCTTATTGTATGCACTACCCTGTAGACCTATAGTTCCCTCTATGTCCCCTATTTTGCCTGATTACATGTCACCCTACTTAAATGTGTCGCCCTTTGTTGGCGAAGAGCGTAATTTTCATCCTTTCTTCTTTTTTCTCTTTCCTTCTTTCTCTTTTTTTTTTTTTTCTTCTCTTCTCTTCTCTTCTCTTCTTCTCTCTCTCTTCTCTTCTTCTCTCCTCTCCTCTCTCCTCTCCTCTCCTCTCTCTCCTCTCCTCTCCTCTCCTCTCCTCTCCTCTCCTTTCCTCTCCTCTCCTCTCCTCTCCTCTCCTCTTTTCTCTTCTGTCTTCTCTTCTCTTCTCTTCTCCTTTCTCCTTTCTCCTTTCTCCTTTCTCCTTTCTCCTCTCCTCTCTCTTTTCGTCGTCGTTTATTTAGCCTGGAGGACGTGCACACCCCAGGCACCCCTACAATACGCGCATGGTATACATTGAAGGGATTCTGTTCAGCTCTCATTGGTTTATCCTTTTTTGTTTTATGTATTTGGAGGGGATCAAAACATGTGATAATCAATAACAATCGTCATTATTCGCATCAGTGATCATTATTCACGTAATGTCAAATTGAAACATGAAGATTTCAATATTTTTTCTGACCTATTATGTCCTAAATGGCCTGCAACTACAACTTATCCTTTCAGTGGTAAAGCTAGATTTAAAATTTCCTGATTGGGTGGTGTTACCAACAGATGTAATGTGGGATTAAATAAACAATGACTGATGTGAATAATGACATTTTTTTTATATTTATTGTCTCCTGCAAATTCACGAAACAAGAACAATAATATAATCCAGTAAGAGCCGAAAATATTTCCTTCCATGGATATTGAATACAAGATACAGACTTGACATTTATTATGGAGTATTTTTTCACAAAATGCCAAGACTGGTCTGGAAGGGATCTGCATAAACCGCATGGGCTAAATATTAGTAATAAGGGTGTGTAAAAGATGGTGTAAAATAATTGTTTGATAGAAAATGTGCTTTCCATGAGTTTACATTGTGGTGCTCATAATGTTGCGAATTTGCCTAAAATGGCGGATTTAGGGCGCTGAATTTGAGCTTTGTGGGGGACACAAGTTCGTTTTTTTATGGCACATTGTTCTGTTATTATCAAATTTATAGGGGTTTGAGGTGATATTTCCTAAACTTTGTCAGCAATTGGCATTCATCGCAGCTGATATACACTTGCAATGTACCAATTTTTGAACATGGGAGGAGCTTAAAATATGGCTCTTAAAAGTGGTACGTATACTCAGAAAGTTGAATGGCCTCCCTGAGGTCAAATGTGACAAACTTACGGTACAAAACAACTGCGCGGATTCTTGGTTGTCCAATGAGCTCACGCTGTTTTTTTGTGTACAGTAAGTTCATTACCATGATTACATTTGGCCCCAGGGGCCATTCAAACTTTCTGAGTGCATACCACTTTTCAGAGCCATATTTTTAAAGCTCCTTCCACTTTCAAAACTGGTAGATTACAAGTGCATTTTCGTTCTGACGAACACTTATTGGTATTTAGGTTAAGTAAATATCACCTCAAACCTCAACCAATTTGATAATATCAGAATAATGTTGCTCAAATTCAGAAATTTTACCCCCACAAAAATTGATTTCAGTCTCTTTAAATTCGCCATTTTAGGCCAATTAACTACAATATGAGCACCACAATGTAAACTAATGGAAAGCACATTTTCTGTCAAACAATTACTTCACACCATCTCCCGACACACCCCAAATAATATCTACCCTGTGCGGTTTATGCAGACCCCTTCCAAACCAGTCTTGGAATTTCGCGAAAAAATATTCCATACTAAATGTCAAGTCTGTAAATAGGATTTTGCAGCAACTTTCAAATTTTGGGTTACTTTCATTTAAATCTACGCTGCGACCTGAATATTGGGACAAATGCGCAGAAATAAATCCAGCTTCGAATGTAAATTGATATCATGGCATACGATCAACCGTTTTGGTATAATGCGCATTCATTAAGGGAGGTAATTACCTATTGGCAGGTGTTTATATTATATTTCTATAATGTATATAATATAAATATATAATCCTCGATTTTGCACAATATATAGAATATGCACTTTTCATATTTCCATTTGTTTTCAATTGTAAGTAAATATAATTAAGTCACACAATAACGGACCACATGTTTGACAACCAGTTTCCAATGAAATCTTAAATTAATCCAATAGAATCCAATAGGTTTAAACTTTACTTGGCATTTACGTGACTTATTTTAAATATTATATCTAAACGTGGACAAACAAATATGCTGTTCATAAGTAATAATGATACAATAAAGTATAATAATAACAACTATTAAAAGATGCTTCAAGGGCATTGGTTTTGAGCTATTTATTGATTCATTTATTAAAACGTTAATTAAAATTATTATGTATATCGTACAAACAACAAAAAATGTTTTGTTAATTACATCTAATGGACTTATAATGAGGAAAACAAAAAATAAAATTTACAATGAAAATAACAAAATGTGTCTTGTGTCTCTTTCGTTCTCTTCCTGGCAAAACTAAGAAATGTGTTTTTTGTTGATTAGGTGACGGTAGCGATGGTAGGGTGTTAAAATTCATTATTTGACATTCATATAAAAAAAAAGCCAACATGACTACTGTCCTGTCGTACGCATCTTTTCGGAAGCTAGGTTAATAATTGTATGCGAATATGACGACGATACAGCATATCCCAATAACAATCGCAACACCGTATGCGTTGAGGACCATAACCCCAAAAACTCGATTGTCATGTCATGTTTTGGACATCCCACAGTCAAGATTTAAACAACTTAGCAATGCCGTTGAAAAAAATCTAATCTTAAAACCCAATTTGCAACATTTGCCCTTTATCGGGCTCATAATTTATATTCGAGTCTTGTCGGTATTTGGGAGGCGATTCTGTCAACTATTATCCCTTTCAACTAGCTACATGCAAGAATATTTAGACTTCCTATCGGTGGTTTGAATCTGAATAAACACAAAAGCCACACTTTTGCGCATATTTGAAGATAATTGTTTTTATATCTCTGCAGAATGAAAGCTGCATATCATGACGAAATATCGTAGCTTTGAAATTTAAATTGTTTATGTTTGATTTATTTAGTTGTGTTATATAAATTGCTGAACAAATTTGTGCGTATACTGAGTGGTTCTCATTCTCTATCGAACTCGGTATTGCAAGTGATGCGACGCGACGGCTAGTAGGCCTTCGCATGGACAAAGTTAATTTTGACCCTTTGATTTAAAATTAGCGTCACGTTTTTATTTTAATACATTGAATAGTTTTTTCACCAAATACTCTTAAGAATATGTTCTTAACAAATATGTGAAAACAACTTTTGAACCTTTTTAATTAGGTAAAGTAGTTTTTGGCCCACCCTGTATATTAGTGCACATCAAACGCCTCATTAGTCACAAATTGTTCTGTCCCTAGACTTAAAATGTGCCAGTGGGCAAAATATTACCTCCTGTGAAATCTTATTGAAATTCAATGTTGTTTACTGGTACCTCCACGAGATTGAAAATTTGAATACAATGCTAACTTAATATAACCAGAATCTGACCATAAACACCTAATGAATATCACATAAGCCTTATTATCATAATAAAGAAGCCTCATGTTAAAATTAAACTGTTAATTAATTAGTTAAAATCAATTAATTGATTTTAATAAATTAATAATAATTTTGAATTTATTTACATTTTAAATTCATAATTTATTTATTTATTTCTTAATTGATTAAATAACGCATAATTAATTAAATTTAAAATTACATTACAAAATAATTTTAATCTCAGCACGTAAAAATTGCACTTGCACCAGTAGGCTTAGATTGACTTGAGGTAATTAACACCAGGTGATTTTTATCTCTCATCTCATTAAAATGGTCTGGATGACGACATCATGTTGGTGACGTCATACTAACACATGTCTTCAACGAATCACAGATTACAGCATCCACGTCAACAGAAAGCACTGTTTATTCACGATTAAAAAAAAAAAATGATTCTCTGTCACATAGCGATGATCAACCACTTAATTGAGCTCATTGAAGAGTGGGTAGCTGAAATCCTATACATCTTGACACTGATCAAATTATACACATTAGTCTTAGCTCTCAAATGCCGTTTGTACTGTTCAATTTGCTTGTTTTAATCTCAAGATATGTTAATTTAACAACAAAAGGGTAAAATCACAATTGTGCCACTTTTACCAGGGAAGATGGCTGTACATGTAAATCAATGACGTTGATGCGTATAATGCACTCCCCCTTCGGGGCTCGTGTATTAGACGCATCAACATCAGCGCGCGTGCATTATTTTGTCTAATTACTCAATATGGATTCCATGATTATGAAAACCATTTTGTCTGTCTGTTTGTTTGTTTGTTTGTTTGTTTACCTAGGTTAGTCCGTATTAAGAGACGCACACTTGAGGTCCATGGGAAAATCCACGGTCCAAACCTAGAAAAATGAGTGTGTTATTATAGGGGATTTTAATCTTCTGTCCCTCCTATCTCCAAGTGAATTTTGTATGATTTTGTTTGATTGTTGGGCAAAGTTGTTTTGAGGAGAAGCACATTTCAACACATTGGTCCGATAATCACGGTGATGATGAAATCAAATAATTAATCACTCACGTGATGAAAGATCCTCATCGTGCTTAAACATGATCAGTAGGAGCGCTATAGGCCTGGGAATTTCTTTGCTATATTGAAGTTCTGGCAACACTCTAGCCATGCCGGTATTCTTATTAAACCCAGGGATATCGATCCACAATGCTAGTATTAGCCTTAGATTTCACGCGTTGATTTTGAAAAATTTTCAGCCGGCAGTGAAAAATGGTGAAATCAAGACGGAAATTCTGACAAAACTATATATATCGCTCACGGTGATGTGCGTTAGAAAGTTGGGAAAAAGCCTTCATTAGCGAACTATATTACTTTGAAAAGCTAAAAGGTTGATCCAAAAAAAGGCTCGCGGGCAGAGTTTAAGCCTATCAAAATCGAAAATCTTACACTAAATGACTGAATTTCACGCCTAAGCTTAAAACTAGGATTTGACCAAAAAATACAGTATCAAGCACTACAGTTTTTCCTGACATTTACTAAAACAATGAAAATTATTGCTTTTCATTTGGCCGAGAAAATTACTTTTACATTGAAAAGGTGTAACTCAAAATTTTGCTCATTTCAACACCAAATTCGATCGTTTGTATTGCCTCATTAAATGACTGAGTGAGTCTTGCATAACAAAAGAATCGGTTGTCCAGGTTGCTGACTGACATGTAATACGCCTTTATTAACCTATAAATGTGCAATATTTGTTTGTCTTTTAACATGTCTTGAGTGCCAAAGAGAGCAGTATTTACCATGACAAAATCATTGTATTTAATTTTACAGGAGAATGTGAAATGTTTATTTATCTTATAATTTGTTCTAAGTGGCAAAAGATACTCATTATACCTGCATCACGGTAAAACAGTAAAAACAGTCAAAACAATTTACATGTAGCATTGGTGTGTGATTGATGCATTCTTTTCATTTCACGAAGGAACTCTTGATAAATTTGATGCTAACGTTGATTTACACGTACATCCATCTTCCCTGGTAAAAGTGGCACAATTGTGATTTTACCTTTTCGTTATTAACTAAACATATCTCGAGATTAAAACAAGCAAATAGAACAGAACAAATGGCATTTAAGAGCTAAGACTACGCCCTTGACGTTGATGTAAGCACCATGTCACCATTTTTTCTAATTGCCAAAGAGGGCACTTTTCACTTGCACATTTTCTTTTAGACAGGCTGTATATCAAACATTAACTGTAATAGATATATAATTAGATAAATAAACAAATAAATAATTCGAGAGTAGAGAAAGCCTTAACTCACAATGAATTGAATTAAGGCTTTCTGGTTTACCACTCTCGAATTTATTGTGACACCTAGACTTTCTCTCTTAAGTAAACATGGAGTAAGAACTTCATAAGTGAGAAATCAATGGCAACTTTTGACTTTTACGATACGATATCCAATATCAGAAATACACTACTTAGTACTCAAATAACCCATGGTGCCATTATGCATTGCAGGAATTAACCGACGTTTGTTTCGTTTTCCCGCCTCCCACATTTTTGGCGAAATTACTTTCTTCAAGAATGGAAAAGCTGGTGGAAAGGATGCAATTATGCAGAATTATTAAAAGTGAACAGAGACACAACCGGGTACTGGCTTGCTGTCCTCTGTAACACAATCTGAGATAAGAAAGTTTTTAAAACCATGGGAGTAAGAGTTTATTGTCACTTTCTAAGCAACGCACCATTTGATGTAAGAGGGGTCTGGGTTATTTTTTTGAAAAAAAAATTGTCTCGCCATCTGAGCAAAAAAAAAAAAAAAAAAAAGTAGAAGAAGAAGAAGCTCCATAAGAGACAAAAGACAAAAATTGTTCCACCTCGGACCAGAAAAAAAAAGATTTGGTGGTAAGGCTGAATTGTTTTAGGTCAGTAAAGAAAAATTAACCTCATATTTGACTAAGTTAGCTTTAAAATTGTGGATTTTCTCAAGCTTCGCGCGAAATTGTTCAATTTTTCATCATATTTAATATTTTAGCTTCGAACTGGTAAGTATTTTGTGCGTGAAAACACTTAATTCACTCTACTTCACATATTTTCACCCGTCACCTTACTTTATCATAATTACTTTATCATAATGCCACACTCCTGACCACACTGATGGGAGCCATACATGATTTGATTTGATTTGATTTATTGATATCCAGGCAAGCATACATACAAAAGCTGAAAAAAAGCCAAAAATAACAAAAACATATAGTCAACGGGGTCCCTGGCGGATTCCCTTATAGCAAACTAAATCACTTTAAAGTGGGTCTTCGATAACCCCGCTGTCAGGGACCGGGAAAATAGTATCTGGTGAACCTTCTCTGGACCTCTTCCAGCTTATTTTTGTTTCTCTCTCTCGTAGAAACGGTTCAAGAGGGATATCATCCATGTGATACCTAACGGAAAGAGGACGACGGGATCTGATCAAAGTCATCCTGAAGAATATCTTCATCCACGAGCGATGTAATTGGTCTATAAAGGACCGTGTCGTCGGCATACAGTGGAAGAGACGATGAAACAAAACAGGGAAGATCAAGAACATGGACATTGAAAAGTAGGGGGACAGGAATGGAGCCCTGTGGGACCCCGGACCTAAGAAGTATCCAATCGGAGAATTTACCAAGGTATTGCACTCTTTGGTTTCTATTATAGAGGTACGAGATGAATCATTTAAGCATTTGACCACATAAAACATATCCATGACGCTTGGACAGAAGAAGGCTGACCTGGTCAAAGGCTTTAGACCAATCAAGGAACACAGCATCAATTCTAGGAGGAGAGCGTTCGTCCAGAATGGACGCCCAGTCATGGTACATGGTGACAAGCTGAGTAGCACACGATCTTCCTGGACAGAAACCATGTTGACCCTGTACGACAAGACCATGCAGTATCAGGTGCGACTGCAGTCTATTGGCAACAATCCTCCCCATAACTTTTCCAACTGTAGAGCACAGAGATATGGGCTGACTTTGTCGTAAATGTTATTGTAACTTCGGTCGTAAGATATTTCCCATTTGCAAAACTAGCTCAGTTGTAATTGAAATCTACGAAAAACCTACGTGTTACGAGTCGTTAATGGCACAAGGCCAAAAGCACCTTTTACACAGACTCACTTCAGAGTGCGCAACAAAACACAATGTTTGATGAAGTTAACAAAATCAGAATCTTTAATAATGAAAAGTACAATAATTATATAAAATTGTATAATCATACGTAGTGGTATAAATTAAATTGGAAGAATTTTTGACTTTAACACTACTTAAAATTTGATCGCTTACCGGGAGCGCTTTCACAGTACCAACTGCGTCCTCAGCCGGATGTTATGGCTCTGATGATTTATAGATTTGGGACAACCTACTCATACCCAAGACCCCCAGGGGGACGAGGACAACACCTTTGACTTGACGTCATCTTCTTCTAGTGTGACGTCATCGAAGGTTGTCAACAAGCCATAAATCATCAGAGCCATAACATCCGGCTGAGGACCCAGTTGGTACCGTGAAAGCGCTCCCGGTAAGCGATCAAATTTTAAGTAGTGTTGAAGTCAAAAAATTCTTCTAATTTATAATAATTATGCTTGGACAAAATCCTGGCATATATATAATCATGCATGCATACATCAACAAATTACAAGGCAAATTGTACAACGTGTACTTATCCGATCCTCTTCATGTTGATGGTGACAATGTTCCGTTCGCTCAAAATTCAATTAATGCCCAGTTCCAACTGTGTAATTATTCCACAGCAATAATATCCTTTGGCAACGACGATACTCATAAATATGTTACTTTCACAATTCACACAATATCTTCAGGAAATAGGCCTGCCTCCATATCCGCTCTGTTTCCACTAACATTAACAGAAGTGTTGCTTCATAAACCGAACTTTACCAAGCCTGTAACAAAGTCTCTTGCTGCTCAACTGCAAAAAATGCTTAAGGGACTGGTCAACAATGACCAAAATGGATTTGTAAAAGGTCGTAGTATTCATAATAATATTCGTTGAATTGAAGATGTTTTACGTTATGTTGATGATAATGACATTCCTGGTATTATGATATGCGTTGATTAAAAAAAAAAAGCGTTCGACACAATTGAACGTGAATTTATTTTGTATGCTTTAAGAAAGTTCAATCTTGATGAATCATTTATAAAATGGATTTCTGTCATTTTTTAAAACACATCAAATTATATTATAAACAATGGGCATATTTATTTATTTATTTATTTATTTATTTATTTATTTATTTATTTATTTATTTCTTATTTAACCTGGGTTAACCTTTCAATGCACTGGCATTGTTCTCACAAGGTGCCCAGGTGCCCCATATCTCTAAATTCTCTGAGGTCGAACGCGGTGTAAGACATTGATGCCCGATTGCATCCTTGCTCTTTGTTCTATGTGTGGAACTGTTGTCATGTAAAATTCGCCAACCCAATTTTATTAAAGGTATAACACTTCCTACAGAAGGATATGGTCGTAACGAAGTCAAAATTTCAGCCTTTGCTGATGATACAACAATTTTTGTCAATTCTGCTGAAGCACTCCAAATACTCTAGTCATTCTAGATAAGTATGCGCTCCTATCAGGTCTCTGTTTGAATTACAATAAATGTGACTCCATCTGGATTGGTTCTCTCAAAAACAACGAATTTAAAGTTGGTAATGTTAATTGGAAGGTTTCTCCAGATAATACTATTAAAATCTTTGGTATAACATTTAGCTCAAACGTTCCTCTTGAAAAAATCAATTGTAACTGGGGTGAAAAAAAAAATGAAAAAATCTATCTGTGCATGGCAAATAAGAGGATTATCAATGATCAGTAGAAACTTAATTGTCAAGTTTCTTTTAGCCTCACAACTCACCTAAATTATATTGCTTCCACGATTATTAAGGATGCGTTAAAAGACACTTCATGCTGCGTATAATTATACGTTTTGGGGCGCCCACTACGGCGGCGCCCCACTATTGGCTTGACTTTACACATTGCTTCAAATTTCGGTTTTTCTAGATTTACTTTGCATCTGTTTTGTTTAAAAGTACGTGCTTAGAATAAATAACACAACTAACTTGGTTTTTATTCTCTTACTGTTTACTAATATGCATTTAATGCAAGTAAAGTAGTTCTGCATACAGTCTTCTAAACACGCAAAATGTCATTACATGCAATCAAGAGTCTTCAAGAGATGGCGCTATGAACACATAGTACGATGCAGGTGAAGTGTGGCATGATTTACTGGAATAAACAGAGACGGCATAACCGCGCAGGTCAACGTTAAAACTATTGTAGAAATCTACTAACGACAGACTTAAGCTTGCGTTTCGATTCTAATTCTTGGTGTAATTCGTAACGCAAAAGTTACGCAAAAAGTCCAGTTTTGCAAAGTGGCCCCAGATTGTAGAATGGCGATCAAACTTGTATGTTACGTTTGCGGACTTTGAAATGTCGTTTTTTTACTCCGTGCATCGATATGTTGATGTTAATTTTATATATATTTTTAAATTGTTCATGTTGTATTTGCTGTCATATTGTAATAAATGATGTTTAAACCTTTTTATGTCATTGGGGTCTGAATCACTATTTTGGGGTCTCTTCCGGGAGTGGCAGATTCTGGTGGAACACTGTCATACATCTTGAGGGCAATCAACTAGTCGATTATGTATTTATCTTTAAAACGTATACTTTATAAAAAAAAAAGTTTTGACTTGAATTTGTTTTTAAACTACAGCATGTAGTTCTTGTTGTTTGCTTTATATTTTGTTGTCTGTCCCTGAAGAAGAGCAGTTTATGTGCTCGAAACGTCGGTTGTTTTTTTGTCTGTTTAGTGTTTGACTGCTATGTACACAGTGATTTTCATCACTTTTTTGTGCCTACTCTAGATGTTTTTATGCACAGTAATTTTCATCACTTGTTCTAGTGCAGTTTTGTATTACCATTGATCCTTGTTGTTTTTGCAGGTTCAGCACTTACTTCTGTGGGCCTTGGAACTGGTAATTTTTGGCTATCGAACTTTGCCTACTTCTTCTGCCTACATTTGCTGTTTTTGTCCCCCTGCATACTGTCTAGTCTGCATTTTACTTGTTATCGCATGGCTTACCGTTTGCCGGTATTTTTCCGTCAGGTTTTTGTCTTAACCAACCAAAAATCTTGATTTTTTTTAATATGAGCATAATAAGCCATGTTTCTCATCGTATACCAATTCCTGATTTATGGCATTGCACTCTGTTTTAAAATTGTGAGTCTTTCATCTCAATCCATGACAAAAATTTGTGTTTACGATATTTTTGTGAACATAATATGGAATGTTGAAAGCCGTTCCTGTAGTTATGGCGCTCGGTCAATTTTAAAACGCTTTCGGTAACTTTTCTCTAAAATCAGTTTCTCATAACATATGTAAGTTACAGGATCCACCAATCTTCAGATTTTTGTCACATATCATTTTTGTGAAAATTCATGAATACCGACATCTTGTTTTCCTATTCATTTGCATGGAGTGAATGCTTATCTAGATACTCTTTGGTGATACGATGCTGTGTAATGGCTGCGCCCATGTACCCCATGGTGATATATAAATAGCTATTTATAAATAGTGAATACAGGACTGTTAAATAACATTATGTTAGAATATTTTGCTGTACGTTTTCAAAAAATATACCCTTTATAAATCCCGACATTTCAACGTTAATTGTCTGGTAACCTTTTCTAACCTTTTGTGGGCAGGGTAAAGGGTATGTTGCACAAAGAGGGCTATTTGATTGAATACGACAAATTGTAGTATTTCTTTAAAAAAATGGTTGATAACATAGGCTGGACCGTTTTAAACTTTAATATCAAATTATTAAAGAAAACTGGACACAAAATGTTCACCAAATGTAAGAACGTTTCCATTTGCTCCATAAACATTTAACACATTAGAGAGAGAAATCCACAGCCTTTGTCTGAAGAGTGTACTTTATCAGTCCGGTCCGACTGCCTGCCTGGAAACATTGTCGGGCCAGGCAGCATGTTGCTTGGGCAGGCAACATGGTATCCCACAATACAATGCTCTATTTAAACTTGAGCATCATGTAGTAGACCGTTATATCTTGGTTTAGAGTAAAGAAATATGTAAAATATATAATATTATCAATGGCTGTTCAATCAGTGGTATTTTTTCATTATTTATTTATTTATTTATTTATTTACTTTTTATTCCCTGTACTTGGAACTGGCGGAGGGAGAAAAAACATACACAATGGACCACCAGTTCCCAACAATTATGAATGAACCTTTACATGAAAATCAATATAATTTTTTTTTAACAGCAGGTACAAAATATATAATCAACAGGTACAAAGAAGGACATAAGAGACAAAGACGACGGACAAAGAAATCGTTCACTCTCGCTCACATACAAAACACAAGCACCAGTCTCGTGTCAGACAAGCACTCACACGGCCACACCCATCATACCCACACTGCTGATGATACCAAGACAATCATAATGTTATAGTATCACAAAAAAAATGAAGAGAGAAATCACGAGGCTTCAAGATCAAGGGTCCATTTCTTAAAGTGCTGTCTGAGCTTCCCCTTGCTTTCAGCAATTTTATACTCACTATTCTTCTTAACTTTAACCAAATTTAAAAAGGCAACAAAATTGGGGTTGGTTTGCTGGAATTTGCATCTGTGAATATAAAATTTCAGGCACAGAAAAAGAAAATTAATACAGCTATCATGTTCTGATATATCTAAAATACCAAACATTTTTTCAAAATTTGAAAAATTAAAAGATTCCCCTGAAACATTATTAATTAAAAATCCTAAATTATCCCACAAGGGGGAGACTTTTTCACATTCACAAAATAAGTGTAAAATGGTTTCAGGAAATTCATTACAAAAATAGCAATTAGGTGAATCAGCTCTACCAATTTTATGGAGAAACTGGTTGGTACAGATTGCCCTATGAAAGAGCTTAAAATAAAATGACCTCAACTGTGTTTCAATGGTGCATTTAAAGTTAGCACTATGAATACAATTCCAATCCACTTCATCCAAGACGAGCAGAGAATCCGCCCATTTATTTTCAACCTCAACAGCAGCATGATCCCTCAAAATAGAGTAAACATACTTAGGAACTTTATCTTCACTCACCAGAGAAGCTGAGATTTTATTGAAAACATTTTCATGAATATTCTTGGGGTTCTGAAACCAGTCCAAATAAATACCATTCATTAAATAATTATACTTTCTCCTGTCAATAATGGGGATGTCAAACTCTACAACTAAATCTTCGAAAGTTTTAACTAAATAATTACCAAAGTAAAGATCAGAAATATGATGAATTCCTTTCTCGTCCCACACAGGGTAAAAAAAGTACTTTCTTATTCCACCAAATGGGGTCCTGAAGATGGAAATCGGACCAGCCTAAATCTTCAAGAATTTTGTTCTTGTATAAATACCACAATTTAATACTTTCAACTAACTGGCAATTGGAAAGGGTATTTAGAACAGAATTTGGAGCATCAGATCTCAACAAGATTGTCCAATCAGGATGGAATTTTTTCAAAACAGACATTTCAAGGGTTTTCCAAACACTGAAATAGTTAGGATCAAGCAGCTGTTTAATCCAAATGAATTTTTGCGCCTGTGAAAATAAAAGAGGGTCAATCATTCGAAGACCACCCTTATCATAATCATTACACAAAATATTCCGCTTAACTCTGTCATTACCACCATTCCAAATAAAGTTATAAAAAAGACGGTTTAAATTCTTGAAGAATGTTTTAGGAATATCAATACAAAGCACTGAAAAAAGATAGAGAAGCTGTGGTAACAACAATGATTTTATAACAGCAACTTTGCCCAAAAGAGATAAGTTTCTATGCCTCCAACAATTAAGTGTTTGCTCAATCTGATGAAGTTTGGGGATAAAATTAAGCTCATAAAGAGAATTAGTATTCAGAGAAAAATTAATCCCCAATGTTTTGAAAGTGTTGGATTTCCACTTCAGACCGGCTTCCTCAAAGGGACAAAAATCTGTGCCCTTCAAACTACCAATATGAATGTCTTCGGACTTGGACACATTTATCTTACAACCAGAGAAAGAGGCAAATTTATCAAGAGTACTGAAAAGGGATTGAAAAGACTCCAGATCCCCTTGTAAAAACATGTAGTGTCATCGGCCAACATATTAATCTTTTTCTCTGTGTTGCCAGCTTTAAGCCCTTTGATTTTATCGTCGCTACGAACTGCAATTGCTAATATTTCAATCGCGAAAAGGAACAAAAAAGGAGATACTGGGCAGCCTTGCAAAAGGCCTACTAAGAAAACCATTATTGATAACATAACTTTTCCTGCAATTATAAAAGGTTTTAACCCATTGAATAAAGTTATCACCGAGATTAAACCGATTCAAAACCTCAAATAAAAAACCATGCTCCACACTATCAAATGCCTTTTCGATATCTAACAAGACAATTGACCCCGGGATATCCGTATTGTCAGCAAATTCAATCAGATCAATAATAGTACGAATGTTACAACCAATATTCCGACCCTTCAGGAAACCATTTTGATCTTCATGAATAAGATCATCCAGAACAAGTTTAAGCCGATTGGCCATGGTTTTTGCAATGAGCTTATAATCCGTCGTCAATAAAGAAATAGGGCGATAATTTTTAACAAAATTGGGATCCCGGTCCCGTTTGGGCAGCAAGGTGACGACGCCATTTCTTTGAGATGGAGACAAAATACCTTGTTCAAATGAAAAGTTTAAAGAGGCAAGTAATAAGTCAGCAATATCATGAAAAAATACAATGTAAAACTCCACTGGAAGGCCATCCAAGCCAGGAGATTTATTATGGCTCATGGATTTCAAGTTCTGGAGCAACTCAGCCTTTGTAACAGGACGATTCAATGTCTCTTTTCTCTGCTCAGAAAGGCGCGGGATATCCAGTTGATCCATGAATGAACAAGCCGCCTGTTCTGACGCTTCAGTATAATGAGACGTATAAATATTATCATAAAAGGCACGAAGCTCCTTCAAAATTTCATCAGGATCAGTTTGAAGGGCACCATCATCCATATTGAGACTGCGAATGACTTTCTTTTCAGAATTGCGCTTCTCTAGGTTACAAAAATACCTGGAGCTCTTCTCACCATGCTCAACCCATTTTATTCTGGATCTAACGACCAGACCTGCAGTTTCCTGGTTGATAATATTGTTCAATTCACTTTCCAGAGAATGAAGTTGATCAACCAAATTTTCAAGGTTGGGACTGACATCACTGTTTTTATCAAAATCAGATATGCCTTTCCTGACATTTTCAATCTTAACTTGAAGGTCAGACTTAGCTTTATTTCTCTCAGCTTTTAGTTGGGTGATCTAGAGCAATTCCGTGACCGTGGAGAGCGAAGGTTCGTTTTTCAGTGCATTTGTCTTCTATGAAGGTTAATTAAAAAATTTAGCGGGGGTGCCCCTCGCGAAAGTGTGGGCGGAATCCGTGGGAGCCCAAAATCCAAAATGGCCGCCATCGGCCATTTAAAAAAAAAAATTTCAATGGTTTGGCCTACAATGCTGTTCAGTATATGTTTTCTGAGGTTTTTTGGGTCGAGGAATTCATATCTGATGTCTATTTAATGATATTACCAACTTTTGACCTTCAAATCCAAGATGGCCGCCGATGTTCAGCTTAGAAAGGTCAAATTTTCACATTTGTCGTAGAGCCTTCATAATAGGCTCTAATTAAAGTTCTCCTCATGCCGAGTTGAATAATTGACTCTAAAACTACCAGTAATAATGATTTGACCTATTTTTGACCTTCAAATCCAAGATGGCCGCCGATTTTCAGCTCAGAAAGGTAAAATTTTCACATTTGTCGTAGAGCCTTCATAATAGACTCTAATTGAAGCTCTCAACATGCCGAGTTGGGTGATGGACACTAAAAACTACAAGTAATAATGATTTGACCTATTTTGACCTTCAAATCCAAGATGGCCGCCGATTTTCAGCTGAGAAAGGTAAAAATTTCAAATTCGTCGTTTATCCTTCATAACATACTCTAATTAGAGCTCTGAGTAGTCATAGAGTCTTCATAATACCTCAAATGAATACCGTACCCCATTCTGGCATACACATACACCCCCGCACACCTACATATACATTATATTCACATTATTTGAATGAGTTTAGTCGTTATTGGTTTCAGGTCTACATGTGTTTTGCTCTGTACCCTATCAACAAAGAATGAATGCAGCATCAAAGACATTTATATACATTTAGAAAGAAATATTATTCTATGAGACTAGTGCATAGATCACCTATAACACTGCTTGCTTGTTACCTACAGCAAAATCATCCACTATCAATATCTACTGAAATGTAGCAATCCGTGTAGGGCCTAAGTCCTATCATACTATGGTCCAAGGTAAATATGGTAAATGGGAGAGTTTACAAACAAAAAACGAAAAACTGGTCAGGACTTGACAAATATGGTGATTTTTACAACACCTCCTCATGGAAATATGGGTCTAGAAGTCATTACATGCATCACATGTTACATTATATCTCAATCTCATCTTCAGACAGGATTGAAAAGGCTCAGTATTCAAGTAAACCACCAAGTTCTGAAAGTGATGATGAGACAGAGGGACCATTGGCACCCAAGCGCCCGCGTTCATCTGTGCGTGGACCTCTTCACGAAAAAAACTAAATGTGTATGGTGCATGCGTGGTGTGGATCTGAAGCACCCGGATAGACCACGGAGTTAGCTGTTCATAATCAACACACACTCAGCATGGCACTCCTTTAAGCGCCACACAGTCCTCGTAAAACATGGGGAGCTGAGGGATCGTTTCACACAGATTTTTGAGTCCACGTCAGCACTGTCAGATCCTTTCGCAAATTGATATTGAGTGTATCACTATGCCTGTTGGTTGAACCATGTCAACCACACACAAATTGATGTGTTTTCAGAACGTGAGTCTCGCAGAGGTAAAACATTTGGTCTTTCGACACATGGATTTGATCATCTTCACTAAGCACAAGATCCGTTCACTGCAGCCCCTCTTTATAGCAGACTACAAACGCATGACTATGCTATGCATAGTGACTATGACTATGCAGTGGGTGCTGTAAAATCGTCCAATCTCAAAGACCTGCTCAATTAGCATTAATGAGTATCAAGAGACAATTGGCTTCAAAGAGAGAAATGAGAAGATAACAAGGGTGAATGATATTGGGGGAAGAGGTGATGACACTGAGGCTGCCATTTCATCACTTGGTATCAGTAATGAACAGATCCTCCAGAAGAACCTGGCACAGCGGCTGTCTAAGAAGATCAAAGACACATCTACTGCCGCCTGCCCACCTCATATCGATCATCTTGAAGAACACAAAGAGTCCTGTGAGTTGATTAGTTAACAGTTAAAGCTGCCAACTTGGCTAAAACAGCCTCAGAGAAAACTGCCGATCTCAACCATTCCATACTCAGTCTGGCATCCATGATCACAGCACTGGACAGATCACCACCACTGTTATCAACCTGGGCATCAATGTTCCTTGTATAACGAGGAGTCAAGATCTGGTGGAACTCTACACAAGAGTCGTGTCTGTATCAGCTATGCTGATTTTAAGATCTCTAATGGTCGTTGAAGCATAGGCAACCTGCCAGCAGAAGATTGCAGACAGCAAGCCAGCCATTGTTATCGTTAACACTGACGACTTCAAGATCGATACTATAACAGGCAATGCAACAGGAGTAATAGAGGGAATAAGAGGGCCTCGTGAACGGATCTCATGCTCGGTGAAGGATCGAATCCATCCACGTGTCTAAAGAGCAAATTTTTTGGTTGGCTCTGCGAGACACACATTCTGATGATGCATTACATCATCTAACTTTAATTGTGTGTGATTGACGTGCTGCAACCAACAGGCTTTTTGGTACATGATATCATTTGCGAAAGGACCTGACAGTGCTGACGTGGACTCAACAAGCTGTTTGAGACGATCCCTCAGCTCCCCATGTTTTACGAGGACTGTGTGGCGCTTAAAGGAGCGTCATGCTGAGTGTGTGTTGATTATGGACAGCTAACTCCGTGGTCTATTCGGGTGCTTCAGATCCACACCCACATGCACCATACACATTTAGTTTTTTTCGTGAAGAGGTCCACGCACAGATGAACGCGGGCGCTTGGGTGCCAATGGTCCCTCTGTCACATCATCACTTTCAGAACTTGGTGGTTTACTTGAATACTGAGCCTTTTCAATCCTGTCTGAAGATGCGATTGAGATATAATGTAACATGTGATGCATGTAATGACTTCTAGACCCATATTTCCATGAAGAAGTGTTGAAAAATCACCATATTTGTCAAGTCCTGACCAGTTTTTCGTTTTTTGTTTGTAAACTCTCCCATTTACCATATTTACCTTGGACAATAGTATGATATGACCTACATGGATTGCTACATTTCAGTAGACATTGATAGGGGATGATTTTGCTGTAGGTAACAAGCAAGCAGTGTTATTGGTGATCTATGCACTAGTCTCATAGAATAGTGTTTCTTTCTAAATATAAAATTATATAAATGTCTTTGATGCTGCATTCATTCTTTGTTGATAGGGTGCATAGCAAAACACACGTAGACATGAAACCAATAACGACTAAACTCATTCAAATAATGTGAATATAATGTATATGTAGGTGTGCGGGGGTGTATGTGTATGCCAGAATGAGGTATGGTATTCATTAGAGACTATTATGAAGACTCTACTACTCAGAGCTCTAATTAGAGTATATTATGAAGGCTATACGACTAATTTGAACATTTTACCTTTCTCATCAGTTGAAAATCGGCGGCCATCTTGGATTTGAAGGTCAAAAATAGGTCAAATCATTATTATTTGTAGTTTTTAGTGTCCATCGCCCAACTCGGCATGTTGAGAGCTTTTGAGAGCTTGAATTAGAGCCTATTATGAAGGCTCTACGACAAATGTGAAAATGTGACCTTTCTGAGCTGAAAGTCGGCGGCCATCTTGGATTTAAAGGTCAAAAATAGGTCAAATCATTATTACTGGTAGTTTTTAGAGTCAATCACTCAACTCGGCATGAGGAGAACTTTAATTAGAGCCTATTGTGAACGCTCTACGACAAATGAGAAAATTTGACCGTTCTGAGCTGAAAATCGGCGGCCATCTTGGATTTGAAGGTCAAAAGTTGGTAATATCATTAAATAGATATCAGATATGAATTCCTCGACCCAAAAAACCTCAGAAAATATATACTGAACAGCATTGTAGGCCAAACCATTGAAACAATAATTTTAAAATGGCCGATGGCGGTCATTTTGGATTTTGGGCTCCCACGGATTCCGCCCACACTTTCGCGAGGGGCACCCCCGCTAATTTTTTTAATTAACCTTCATAGAAGACACATCCACTGAAAAACGAACCTTCGCTCTCCACGGTCACGGAATTGCTCTAGATCACCCAACTATTTCTTCCTACTTGTGTATTCAATAACAGTGACCAGTGATGAAACATTGCATTTTCATTAATTTTAATTCAAATAATAGGCATGTTAAAATTATATTTTCCAAAAACCGTTAACAATTTTTGTTTTGTTATTTACATATGTAAAAGAACAATTTCCCTCGACTTTTTATAAAATTACCTTGAACAATTTAGGGCTTAGTCTGCCAAATTCGGAAGAGTTAAAAAAAAAAAAAGAGCTAAAGAGCTAAAATATATGTTGCCTGAGTTAGGCAACATGCTGGCTGGCCCGGTAATGTTTCCTGGGTAGGAAGTTGGACCGGACTGTGTATAGCATTGCTCTATTCATTTGCAATTGAAAGTTTTAAGTTTTACCACTTTCTACAAATAAGTAAATCTCACTTCGGTGAACTTTATTTTGCTGGAATGGGTCACATAATGTGCTATTCCAGTTGAAATCTAGACTTCTCCGTAGTCCACTTGCCAATTGTGCACTACTCTGGCTATTACATTTAAGCTTAAAACTCTGATTTAATTAATGAGTGCACAATTGATAGATTTTCACAACTGATCTTTTCAGTCACCGTACGCCCTCTGTTTGTTAGCTTCCCAAGTGGACTACTGACTTTGCCTTGAGAGTTAGGCCAATTTCTGGCCTAACTAAAATTGGTGATGATGTAATGCATCTTTAAAAATGAATCTGGCTTGTGATTGGTCGCCCAGACCTCGTTATTGTTTAAATCCTCCCGACGCGTACTGGTACCATTATAACTATACATGGTACACAACTATCTAGGGAATGCGGCGCTTTTGTGCTGGTGGATGAACGTATGCATCTAGCGCGTATTGTACCACCATGCTTAGTCTTGTGGTTAGATTTTATTGATAAACAAGTATGATTGACAGTGTGTGAGTCGCGGGGTAAAGTTCTGCTTAAAAGTGAAAGTCCATAGTCGATAATAAACTGGCAGATTCTAAAATTAGAATTGTTCAGTATTGAAGTGTCATTATAATCACAGTTATAATTATGCCATTATGATATGTTGCATTCAATAATATAAGCCTACGTAGGGCCTATACTTTACTTTTACTGTCACAAATATAATTATATAGCCTAAACTTTTTCATAACCATTTTATACTAGTATTTTGATGTAGGCCTACTAAATATCAGTATAATTTCGAGTTCCACTGAATGCGTTCATCATGATTAATAACATTTTTATTTATCAAAAATCGACTATGGCATAGTCTAGTTGAAATCCATACACTCCCTATGGAAGACATGACCTAAACCTACGACTACTACTACCAAATGGTGTTACTTGAATGGGTGACACCATTTGAAATCGACTCCCCTAGTGTGGACTATTAGGGCCATAGGGATGTATGGAGTTCAACTGCAATAGCCCAATGTGTCCATCCATTTTGTGGCAGGTAGAGATAAATTATTATTTTCTAACATGATAATGCACATATCAAATGCAACCCCGGCCCCTGGGGACCCGGGGATGGTCCGGGACTTGACATCATGTGACCCGGGATTGACTCAAAATGTGTCCCGGGGTGAGCCGGGTGTTGGCCGGGACTTGACGTCGGCCAAACCCCCGGGAAATTGGGCCGGGACTTTACCAGGTCGAGGGCCGGGATTATGTCGTAACTTACCCGGGTTTTTCCAACCAGTAAAATGAGCCGTGAACATGCCCGTGGGTTGCTAGTAAGGATGCCCGCATTTACGGGCCGGGGAATCCTATCACTTGGCCGTACTTGAGCCGTGGATGTATATTAATAATCCACATTAATGTTACTGTTCATATAAATCCATTCCAAAAACAAATCTTGGCTGTTGTTTCCAAATTTTGCAGTAGGCCATGTATCTGCTATTTAGCGGGGCTCTAAAGTTAGCACGTTTAACCAGACCACACTGGCTTCTTGACATGCATGTGCAAACGAGAGCCTGCTTTTTATGTTATTTTTAAAAGTTTTAACCACCCGCCGAGAGGAAAGTTTTAAATTATTAGGCCTACACTAAAAACAAAACTGACCGTGGTAATAAAAGAATCCGTGATACTTTTGTGACATCTGCGATCGACTGCTACATGGCCATAATACTTTATAGAGGACTATATAGGTAGTGTATACATGTCCTTTGTAAATTCTCGAGCTGTATTTTTCTTCTTTAAAAAAATAATTATAGGTGTATGATATAAAAATTGAATTTAATGTCTTGTGTAAATATACAGCTTTTCAAAACTACATTATATTTTCATGATGGAGCGTTTAACAATATTAAAATCACATATCTTTGAAAGGATGTTTTAAACAATATCCAAAATGGCAACCTCGTGAAACAAAATATTTAATAACTTGTGCGCCAAAAGTTTGATAGATGGTCATCATTGATTTTAAACAAGATACAAGGTAGACCTATATTTGGATGGGGTGTGGGCCTTTACAGAATAGCCTAATTATAATTGAAGTAATGTTGCATTTTGGATTGATATCAAAAAATTCATATATAGGCCTATAATATTATGTGCTTAAAATGTTTATGCAAAGATCGAACATTCGACACTCCCGTATCCTGGACAGATGTAAATGTAGTGATCTGATTATTTCATATCTTTGATGTTTTAATCGTATAGACCTACATGTCGGCCCTATATCAATACGGTATTCCTGGTTTATTCCTTGCATTTTCCGACCCGCCATTCATGTATTCCTAATTTTGTTAAATTGTGCAATTTGATATGTACTTAATGTAGTGTATTTTAATGTATTGGTTATTTGTTGATGTTTTAAATGTTTAAACGGTGTTTACACTGAGTTTTGTAACCCAGGCAAAAGAAGTTTTAATAAATAAATCAATAAAATATTTAAAACAAGCATGCATAATTATCAAATATAGTGATGGCACACAGGGATCCCCCTCTTGTCCCGTTCCCCCTGTCACTGTAAAGCATTAAAAAAATACACGAAATGACTAAGTGGGAAAGTCGGGTGACTGGGGTCCAACATTGATATATGCAAAGTAAAATTCCTTCGACGGTGTGCTCGTCCGAAAAGGGGTCGCTATGCATAATAGACAGTTAGTCAGTCCGAAAGTGGAAATTTCACTTCTGAATGTTAGACACACTCTTAACTTCAATAATTATAGTTCGAATCTGAAACATGGATATAGTTTCCTTCTAACTATACGTGTGTTCATAATCGGCATATGGGTAAACTGTGCACGTTGAAGCCCGTGCATTAATACTCAAACAGTAAAGCAAGTAGGCCTACACCTAATATATTATATAGGAAGGGAAGGAAAGAATTACGCTGCTCTGCGCTAGTGACGAGAATCTAGACCTGTAGCCTAATTTCGTTTATCGTTTTAGATGTTCCGCAACAAGGTGAGTAACTGACGTATTTGCAATGGAACACACATGTAGGCATATATTTGAAGCGTGTGAATCCACCAGCATCATATCCAGAGCTCGGCAGTCCATTGAAGACACACCTGCCAAATTTTGAGCCCGCATGACCAGTGTGATGACAAGATTGCCGCGATATTAAAACCATATTAAGATCCAGGACTATATCCGATGCTCAGGGCCGGGAACTTGGGCCGAGGAATACCCGGGGTTTGCATCGGTTTGCATCGGATATTTGCCCCGGGGGGCCGGGGAGTGGCTGAGAGTTTTGCCCGGGTGGGTCCGGGACTGGTCAGGTGTTTACCCGGGACTTGAACTTTAAAACCCAAAATCCACGGCCCACGACCCGGCCATCCCCGGGTCCCCAGGGGCCGGGATTGCATTTGATATGTGCATAAATACTTGTGGTAGTTCAAGTTTATCAACATAATGCATTTTTCGAGGAAAAATGTTTTAGCGAACAAAAGGCTTGGTTTTACGTTATAAACTAAATAATATGCATTTTAGCCAATAAGTTCTTTTTCGACAAAACTTAGTTGTTATTATGAAATTAAGTTCAGTTAAAGTAACATTATAGAAATCTGCATTAAAGGTAGGTGGTCAGATATTTTCGTAATGTGTTTTGTATCTCACATTGAGGCCTGTACCAAAGTAATCCCATTGTACCTCACATTGAGGCCTGTATCAAAGTAATCCCATTGTACCTCACATTGAGGCATGTACCAAAGTAATCCCATTGTACATCACATTGAGGCCTGTACCAAAGTAATCCCATTGTACCTCACATTGAGGCCTGTACCAAAGTAATCCCATTGTACCTCACATTGAGGCCTGTACCAAAGTAATCCCATTGTACCTCACATTGAGGCATGTACCAAAGTAATCCCATTGTACCTCACATTGAGGCCTGTACCAAAGTAATCCCATTGTACCTCACATTGAGGCATGTACCAAAGTAATCCAATTGTACCTCACATTGAGGCCTGTACCAAAGTAATCCCATTGTATCTCACATTGAGGCATGTACCAAAGTAATCCCATTGTACCTCACATTGAGGCCTGTACCAAAGTAATCCCATTGTACCTCACATTGAGGCCTGTACCAAAGTAATCCCATTGTACCTCACATTGAGGCCTGTACCAAAGTAATCCCATTGTACCTCACATTGAGGCCTGTACCAAAGTAATCCCATTGTACCTCACATTGAGGCCTGTACCAAAGTAATCCCATTGTACCTCACATTGAGGCATGTACCAAAGTAATCCCATTGTACCTCACATTGAGGCCTGTACCAAAGTAATCCCATTGTACCTCACATTGAGGCCTGTACCAAAGTAATCCCATTGTACCTCACATTGAGGCCTGTACCAAAGTAATCCCATTGTACCTCACATTGAGGCATGTACCAAAGTAATCCCATTGTACCTCACATTGGGGCCTGTACCAAAGTAATCCCATTGTACCTCACATTGAGGCCTGTACCAAAGTAATCCCATTGTACCTCACATTGAGGCCTGTACCAAAGTAATCCCATTGTACCTCACATTGAGGCCTGTACCAAAGTAATCCCATTGTACCTCACATTGAGGCCTATACCAAAGTAATCCCATTGTACCTCACATTGAGGCCTGTACCAAAGTAATCCCATTGTACCTCACATTGAGGCCTGTACCAAAGTAATCCCATTGTACCTCACATTGAGGCCTGTACCAAAGTAATCCCATTGTACCTCACATTGAGACCTGTACCAAAGTAATCCCATTGTACCTCACATTGAGGCCTGTACCAAAGTAATCCCATTGTACCTCACATTGAGGCCTATACCAAAGTAATCCCATTGTACCTCACATTGAGGCCTGTACCAAAGTAATCCCATTGTACCTCACATTGAGGCCTGTACCAAAGTAATCCCATTGTACCTCACATTGAGGCCTGTACCAAAGTAATCCCATTGTACCTCACATTGAGACCTGTACCAAAGTAATCCCATTGTACCTCACATTGAGGCCTGTACCAAAGTAATCCCATTGTACCTCACATTGAGGCCTGTACCAAAGTAATCCCATTGTACCTCACATTGAGGCCTGTACCAAAGTAATCCCATTGTACCTCACATTGAGGCCTGTACCAAAGTAATCCCATTGTACCTCACATTGAGGCCTGTACCAAAGTAATCCCATTGTACCTCACATTGAGGCCTGTACCAAAGTAATCCCATTGTACCTCACATTGAGGCCTGTACCAAAGTAATCCCATTGTACCTCACATTGAGGCCTGTACCAAAGTAATCCCATTGTACCTCACATTGAGACCTGTACCAAAGTAATCCCATTGTACCTCACATTGAGACCTGTACCAAAGTAATCCCATTGTACCTCACATTGAGGCCTGTACCAAAGTAATCCCATTGTACCTCACATTGAGGCCTGTACCAAAGTAATCCCATTGTACCTCACATTGAGACCTGTACCAAAGTAATCCCATTGTACCTCACATTGAGGCCTGTACCAAAGTAATCCCATTGTACCTCACATTGAGGCCTGTACCAAAGTAATCCCATTGTACCTCACATTGAGACCTGTACCAAAGTAATCCCATTGTACCTCACATTGAGACCTGTACCAAAGTAATCCCATTGTACCTCACATTGAGGCCTGTACCAAAGTAATCCCATTGTACCTCACATTGAGGCCTGTACCAAAGTAATCCCATTGTACCTCACATTGAGACCTGTACCAAAGTAATCCCATTGTACCTCACATTGAGGCCTGTACCAAAGTAATCCCATTGTACCTCACATTGAGGCCTGTACCAAAGTAATCCCATTGTACCTCACATTGAGACCTGTACCAAAGTAATCCCATTGTACCTCACATTGAGACCTGTACCAAAGTAATCCCATTGCTAAATTTTGAGGTAAATTGCACTAACCGTTTTGATATTAGAAGAACAATTGTGTTTCACAATGGCCCATAGAACGGTATGTGTGGGATATCACATTTCGAGATGAGGCTATCACTTTTGTGTTCATATCATCTAAACGAAATATATTTTAGGTCTAAACTTTCACTGGGATTATGAGAAAAATATGTGATGTGTCATGTCAAAAGGAGACACTTTTGGGCAGAATGGTAAATGGAGAAATAGCCAAAAATCTGCCCGGGTGTTTTTTTTTCACAATTTGGGTTTGTTGCGAATTTGTGATGTTATTAATGTTCATAATATTGTCTGATAGTTTCAGACCGGAATAAAACTGGCATCTTGTATATTTTGAAATATTTTTCAAGGTAATTCCTACTCTCAACATTGCCAATAATATTTTTAAGGGCCGATATCTCAATTTCCAGTTTTATAATACAATATGTAAAAACCTCAAAATTTTGGGCTATTTCTCCATTTACGATACTGCCCAAAAGTGTCTCCTTTTGACATGACACGTCACATATAAGCTTTCTTCTGAAGCCAAAATCTCTATTTTTATAGGGAAAGGTGGGGGATGAGGTTGTCGATCAGGTGACCCATCTTTAATTCATTACCATTTTGAATCAAAACTTCTCACCATTCTGCCTATCTTGAAAATTTTAGAAAGGCAACTTCAATAATTACAGCATTTCAAGTTTGAGCCTTCAGAGTCCGGAGTCTGTTAATACATGTAATTTAAGTACATTAAAATATGCAAGATAATTAAAAAAGAGACAATTAATTACACGTAAAACGCATGACAAGTTATAATATTAATATATAAGTAAAGTGATGAATATTGAATCGCCAAACCGTTCAACATGGTTGAGTTTATTATTAATATCCGGAAACAAAAACAACGGAAACATGTATTACAATTATAGGTATTATTGCGTATTATTGCGTATCTACGGAAGTCACAATTCTGTTTATGAAAACATACTTTGATGCCTAAATGATCTGCTTGTATGTCTACATCTTAATAAACTTTGTACGCAACATTATTCATACTAATGTTTCGATAAGTTTTATTTAAGTATACACACGCTTTTAATTTGATTGTATTGAAAGGTGACGTGACACCCAGCATCATTATATCGTTTTACACACCAGCAATAATTTATTTCTAAAGACATATTGCTGATGTTTTTCTAATGTTTCGACAAGTTTTATTTAAGTATACACATGCTTTTAATTTGATTGTATTGAAAGGTGACGTGACACCCAGCATCATTATATCGTTTTACACACCAGCAATAATTTATTTCTAAAGACATATTGCTGATGTTTTTCTAATGTTTCGACAAGTTTTATTTAAGTATACACATGCTTGTATTGAAAGGTGACGTGATACCCAGCATCAGTATATCGTTTTACACACCAGCAATAATTTATTTCTAAAGACATATTGCTGATGTTTTTCTAATGTTTCGACAAGTTTTATTTAAGTATACACATGCTTGTATTGAAAGGTGACGTGATACCCAGCATCAGTATATCGTTTTACACACCAGCAATAATTTGTTTCTAAAGACATATTGCTGATGTTTTTCTAATGTTTCGACAAGTTTTATTTAAGTATACACATGCTTGTATTGAAAGGTGACGTTACATCAGCATCATTATATCGTTTTATACACCAGCAATAATTTACTTCTAAAGACATATGTGACCCGTTCTGACAAAACCAGGAACAAGACGCATTTTTGATATTTAATGATTTGAATACAAATTTCCCAATTTGCTATTCTGAGTAATGGGCCAATTAGTTTCCTGACTTACACAGGATTGAATAGGGATTATCATAGTTCAACTGTTATTTATTGACTAAGTCCCACAGTTAAATACCATGAAATTGAGAATTCCAAATTTTTTTTATGGGAATGTCATCTTTAAATGCCTATAACTCAAAAACATGTCTGGCGACTTGTTTCGAGTTTTGTTGGAGCTGGTCACATATTGGTTGTATCTATTCAGAATTATACATATTCCGCAGGATTGGTAAAACCAAAGATTCGCTTTCCCAAAAATATCACTAAAGGTAATGGATTTAGGCAAGTACGTACTTTCTTTCATTTCATACATAATATATCTTATATGACTGGTCTGCATAGCCCCTGAACTCTTTTACATATCCAAAATTCGGTGAGATGAGCCATGGTCCACTTTCTTCTAAAATAAAGACATTTGAGCCAAAATAATAATAAAAAATAAAAGTAAATGCTCTAATAACATTTAAAAAAAATATTTGTTGAGAATTAAGTTCAGACATGTTGAGCGGACGTCAAACTCCAGGTCTGTCAAACTCGACTAAAGCTGATCTACGCAATACCATGAAGCCAGGGATGGCCGTGACGTTTTGCTATAACCTGGAATGTATTGAGAATGAGGACTACAATTGGCTATTCCAGTTGAATCCTTTATACCCCAATGGGAGACTTACACACAGGGAGTGTGAATTTCAAATGGAATTACCCATTCAGGTAACTCCATTTGAAATTCAACTCCCTCTGTAGACGATTAAGGTCATGGCTTTCATAGGGGCGCATGGAGTTTCAACTCCTTATATGAAAGTTTAAGGTAATGATTTCCATAGGGGGCGTATGAATTTCAAAATAACACAACATTATCCTCAAAAGTTTGTAAAAATAAACAATTTTTACATCTTCCCTTTCCACAAATCGAACAGACTAAAACAGGATAACCAAGTGCGTATCACAATCTGTGCAAATATGGTAGCGCGCAATCCAAATATGACGGCCAGCGACCGCAATTTGTTCGACGCACAATACGTTTTACACCAATATTTACGCTGGAACAATAACGCATTTTGCGGTCAATTGTGAGATATTACTGACCTCGATTTGCGTTCGCCTTTTTACAAATAATACAATATGATTGGATCACACGCATCGCGTATATTCATTAGGTTATGAATATAGTTTCACTCATGGGAAATATCGCGACATATCAGATAGAGACAGATAAATAAGCATCCGGGTTACTGGCGCTATATCTTACTGAACACAATACTATCTATTTGCAACAACTTAAAATGGGTGAATATGGGGCTTCGTTCGCGGTTTGAGATGATGAAGTTTTTTTCAGGATTTTCTTTCTACTTTAAAAATATTAATTAAAGCAATGACAGTCTTTGAGCTAGCTTCAAACTCCAATCAACATGTTAAAGTGGCTCCAATTTGGCAGTGTTTCTCAGTAGTCATGTAAAACATTGAGTACCAGCTAATCATAGGCGTTCATGTTGAATTATTAATTTCTTATTTCCGTTTTTAAATTAAAAATTCTATTGTATTTCAAATAAATTATAAAAAAGAGTATAGCATAAAACCACTTAACGTGATTAGGGCGTATGTCAGATATATAAATTGAAAAAAAGTACACAATTATATTGTCCTAACGATATTGCTATAACGCGTAATTAAATTTCAGTTTCATTTGAAAGGCAAAGTTACCATTAATGTGAAAAAATTCATGTAGATGGAGAAGAAAGATGAAGTGTTGACGTGGGGATGAGGTTGTCCTCTTTTGACTTTTTTTATCACCAATTGGTTGGACATCACTTCTGACAAAGCTGTTGGAGTTGACATACGCGTTTTATCTTCTCTCAATTTAGATAGTTGTAGCAATTTGCTAAAGTAAGATACTGTGTGAATATTCACGAACAACTTTTCATCTGCTAATTAAAGAAGTAATTAACAGGAATTTGCTAATTCAATCTTCTGCTGATTTAAGAAGAAAACTTGCGAAAATAACAGAAATGGATAAATCAAAGGCTAGCTGCAGTTTGGTCTGGATCGTTGTAGTCCTGGTGACAATGATACTTTCTTGTATCATTGCATTTGCTTATGGAGAAAAGGGTAAGTATCATCATATCCTCATTATCATAAATATTTTTCTTACTCCTTTTCCATTTCTTCTTCCCCATCTGTGTAGTAGAACTTGAAAAGTAATCGTGTTTTAAGCATCCCATTTTCAGAATAATATCTTTTGGAGATTGGATGCGAAATCTCACTTTTTGTTGATGATATACCGTCAAACCTCGTCTACAAGCATATATAGTGCTTTTTGATGAGAGCTAAATTAATCCAGGCGCCATCCATCGACAAAATTATAACATTTTTGTGTTTGGGCAAATAAATTACCCATACAAGAATAAACAAGTACTCTTATAAGACCAATTTATTGTCAAATGAGTGAATGTTCTTAGTTATCCAGTAGTTTAGAATTAAATCTAATACTGGAAATTACTTTTTGCAACTATTGCTACGTTGCGTCTGGAACCACCAGACTTCATCACGTGACCAGTCCAACGGGTCAGTTGCCTGATGAAGTATGGTGGTTCCAGACGCAACGTAGCAATAGTTGCAAAATGTAAGTTCCAGTATTAGATTTAATTCCAAAACCAATCTATTGTATTGGCATAATGGCCGTATCGTATTAATTTAGCTTCCATCAAAAATACTCTATATGCTTGTAGGTGAGGGTTTACGGTATTGCTTGAAATTTCTAGCTCATGTATGACACGGTTTGATCAAACAAAAACAAAGCAGGTGGTTTTCAAAATAGCGTCGTTAGCTATTACCATGATTACTGAAATCTTGATATCCCTGGCATACTTGCTTGCAGTTATGAGTTTTTACTTTGCTACATTTCTTATGTATTTTATTTTGTGCTCCTTATTTCTGCATCAATTTCACAATTGTCACCTTTGTATAATTTGATCAGAACGTGTATCATATTAACCTGTTCTTGTCTCATTTCATAACGTATAATACAAAGTTGCTTCACTACAAGAAATAAATTTATAATGTGTGCTTTGATAAGTAAGATTCTCTGTTCCTATGTTAAGAACCCAATGCTCACTAAGTCTGTGTTCTTGTCTCATGTCATGATGTAGTTCGCGGTGTTATTTATAAGACAACGTTGCTTCACTGTTCTTTAAAAACCATGAAAAATAGGTTTATATCATATGTGCTTTGATATGTATATAAGAACTTCATGCTTACTTAGTCTGTAACAGTTAAAGACTTGTTCTTGTCTCATTATTTGACGTAGTCCAGGATGGTATTTATAACATGAAGTTAATTTACTATTCTTTACCAAAAATGCAAGATATAAGCTCATAATAATGATGTGTGCTTTGATAAGTAAGATAGTTCCGATGTTAAGAACATTAAACCCAAAAAGGAGAGTTTATCGATTGATCAACATTAAAAAACACAAATAACATGATAAATGCTCATTTTAGGTGATAGATAATATTTAATAACTTTTCTTTCATGTTTCCTATATCCTTAACAATGATAATAATATCTTTACCGTACCAACGAGTGGTGACGGTATATGCCTAGCCTACCAACATCTTGAAAAACGGCCTTTGGTAGTAAACGTCTTGATAAAAAGGGCCATTGTGTAGAATATTTTGAAAAAGACGGTGATTGCCTAGAAAGTTCGTAAAAGAGGGTTATTTGTTATACACAGTTTTGAAAATAAATAATGGAATTTCATTAATTTGTTCTAAATTCATAATATAAATTTGCTTTTTATAGGTATGCGATTTGTTTGCACTGTTTAGTAGTAGCGCTATTGCGTTCTTTATGTAGCAGCGCTATATAAGCATTTTGTATGTATGTATAATGTAGTATTATGACAATGTGGTGATGCATTTATAGAGTTAAATTCCACAAAAATCACCAGGTAGCTACAAACAAAAGAGCATATGCGTAAATCACGGGGGAGGGGAGAGGAAGGTCGTTGGGTAATAATAGATAATAATAACTGGTATTTGTATAGTGCTCCAGCTACCCCAGTGTGCATCACAATGAATAAAATACAAGCAAATTACCTATCAAACACAGTCATGAACTATTAAACTTAATATACCAAATTCTACTTACTCAAAGATAACATGATAAGTTCAAAATGACAGAGTATGAAATACACGAACATTTTTGCAAACTACATTTAAAAACCGAAATGTACACATACGGACTATTGTAAAACTATTGTAAAACAAGACCAGCCAGGTTAAAAACGACAAAACACAATTTGCACGTTAAGCTTGCATGAAGATCATACATTTAGAAAACGTTGAACTTTTGAGTCTTCAGAGTAGAACTAAATATAAAAAGAGTGACATCATGTCGGATTCTGACAACGGGTATATTATATATATTGACATTCTAAAATATAATTTTATATAATTTTATATAAGGCAAAGCTGCCGAGCCTGCAACCTTGTGCAAAATGTAATGATTGACCAACAATCTTTCATTTGGCCTGTTTTAATCCACAATTAAGTTGACCTTTTTTGGGCCATTTTAGCACTAAAAATGCTCATATGTGACGTGTCATGTCAAAAACAGACAATTTTGGACAGGTTATCAATTTTGAGGTTTTATATATTTTAAATATAGAGATATTTTGCTCACAACACCGTTTTCCCCAATGAAATTGGACATTCATAAGCGAAGATATTGAGTTCGTACGTATGGTATTATTAAATTGGATCCTGCCCAAAAGCGTCTGCTTTCGATATACCACACCACATTATTTGCATTTTGCCATGTGTAACTTAAGGGCTGGGGTATGAACGTTTGGACAGTATTTATTTTGGGACATCAGAGCACATCAGACATATCGAATTGCATTCTGAATACGAAGAATGTCATTCTGATATCAAATAATTTTGATTTTTTGAAATTCGCAATTGAATACACATTTATGGCAAATCATTAAAAATTGATATTTTTGATATTTAACAGTACTTGAAGTAAACTTTATAAATCTGATGATTTATACTTAAAGTGTATGTAGGTGGGATGAAAAGCCGACGATCAATTGAAAATTTTGACCTTTCGTATTGAAGATATGGATTTTTTTCTCCAAAACACCAACAAAATTAGGTCTTTTGGGAAAAAATCCATATCTTCAATATGAAAGGTCAAAATTTTCAATTGACCGTCGGCTTTTCCTCCCTGCTACATACACTTTAAGAATATATCATTAGATTTATATAATTTACTTCGAGGACTGTTATATATCAAAATTTGAAAAATATCAAATTTTTATAATTTGTCATAAAATTTGTATTATATTGTGATTTTCAAAAATGAAAATTATTTGATATCAGAAAGACATGCTTCGTATTCAGAATGCAATTCGATAGGTCAGAGGTGCTCTCATGTCCCACAAAAAATACTGTCGAAACGCAATAAACGCTCATTTTAGATCCCTTAACGGACGATTTGGCAATTTTCCCTCTTGTTCATTTTGCTCGACACGCCACTGCTTGGTGCTATATGTATACGTAAGGTTGCCAACAAATGTATCATTGAACAAATGCACAAATTCGAGCTTGATAATAATCATAAATTACGTTCCTCGGTACTGTGTGGATGTTGAGTGTATGTGGGGTGTGTGTTGGGGGTGGGGTGAGTTTGTGTATTGAACAAATGCACAAATTTGAACTTGATAAATAATCATAAATTACGTTCCTCGAAACTGTGTGGATGTGGGGGTGTACTTGAGGATGTGTATTTTTGTGTGCATAAGCATCTGAAGTGGATGTGACCATGTGATGGTATGTGGGGCATAGCTGATTGTGGGTGTAGTAAATGTGCATGGGTGACAGCTTTATTGAACTGCATGGAGAGTGAACAATAATTTTTGTAAATTGTAAATATTGTTATCTGTAGGCCTATTCCCTATCATTTTCACAATATTTTATGTATCTTTTATATTCTTCCTGATTTGTGTTATGCAGAGTTGTAATGTTCAATTATTTAAATACATTATTATGTTATTTTCGGGGCATAACTTAAGTTCTGGAAGAGCAATATTGTAATTGAACATGTCTTACTGTTATAAGGGGATATTCTTAGTTTAAATGAGGGTACGGGGATGTGCGGCAGATTTTGGTGCAGTGCATTTTCAGCCATTTAGGCTTATTGATGGCCATCAATTTCAGAAAAAATTTGATTTAAGAAATGGTGTTTTTTCAACGTTTTTCCAAAAAAGGGTCAATTTATCATTGTTTTGTTTTAGCAAAATTTGCTTAAATATTCCAAAAGTTGGTCTGATTTCGGGTCTTGCTTTTCATCAAATTTTGTTTCAAATCGGGTAGTTTTTGGGAGTCCCAGCTGCACATCCCCACCCAAACCAAAGTTGAGACCTCCACCCGTACAGTATATAATGTGATAATGATATAGTAATACAAATGTGAACAAATTGTCATAACAAGCAGTCTTTACAACAAATTAATTGTTGCGACATCAAATGACGCATTTTAACACTGAAAATAATATTGTGGTTGTCTCATTTGTCCAACTTTTACACCATGCTAAAATATTTGTTAACATAAAGCATCCAATATGTGGGTAGTGAATACCCTACAACTGTTGGTTATCAAAGCAGATCCAAATAAAGAATGGTGTATAGTAGCATAGACATGCAGAGTAAACAGAATCATAGCAATGAAACGAACATAAAACAACAAATGGTGTTTATGTGTCCTAGAAAAGCTAGGATATTTATAACCCATCTCAAACACTTTAGAGCATACATGTATAATGTATTCATGACTTAACAATGAATTAATTGCTTTTCATTATTTCAGTTTTTGTGGGATGCAGTGCTGGTGTATACGTAGCGGAGTCTGATCCGAATGTGGATCAACTCCACTTTACCCAAATCCTTGTATTGAATCCTCGGGGCATTACCCACGACCCCATGAATGGTATGCTCTACATTACAGAGGACCGGACTAGGATCCTGAAATCAAATCAGGATGGTTCAGGGGTGGCAACTGTCCTAGATCTAACAAGAGAATGTGAGTATAATCGATATCCATTATTTTATTGTCATCTTCTTATTGGAGAATATTATTTTATCATTAAACCCTGTATTATTATTATTATTATTATTATTATTATTATTATTATCATTATCATTATCATTATCATTATCATTATCATTATCATTATCATTATTATTATTATTATTATTATTATTGTTTTTATTATAATTATTTGCTATCATTAAAGGAGTATTTGGTGATCATAGCATCCTATTTTTATGACATTTTCAGCAGATATCTGCAAAAAATGCTTACTCCCAAAATTTCAGTTGATTCCGATTTTGCATTTGCGAGTTATGCATGATTGTGTGTATTACAGTGCTCCATAGACAATATATGTTGTAATTTCGTGCTGGTGTACCAGAACGTAATTCAAATTTCACAATATTTTCCCAAACGAATTAATCTGCAAGAATTTTTTGTACATAAACATTATGTATCCAAATGTTTCCAGTGGTATAAAATGTCAACTTTTTTTGAGAAAAGTGAGGGGATGATGCTGTGGATCACGAAATGCCCTTTTAACAATTAAAGCGAGTATGATCGATATCTCATATTGTCGTATCTTCGTGGAGAATATTTACCATGACAGAGAATTGTTATTTTCAAACTTAATTGTTGATAATTTATTATTATTATCTACCTCTCTGTGCATTCATGCCAATGGCAGGAATGCAGTAACTCTTGCCAAGATTAAATTCAGATAAAAACTAGAGCGGTTCTCGGGTTTCGCGGTTTTCGGCATTTGCGGTTTGTGGTTCAGGTTGGTTGGTGGTAATTGGGAACCTTGTGTGATCCTGATTACTGGTTTTTGATGTGCATTTTGGGTTGTATGTCGAGTTTCTGTTCAGAACCTTGTGTGATCCGAGTGTGTGTAATGTGTATTATGGATTGATTTTGAGGTGTAAGAGTTGAATACTAGACTCATAGCATGCGGAGGGCACTTCAAATCATGGTTAAGTGACATGGTTAAGTGAACTGGAATGAGCGTTTCGACAGCATTTTTTGTGGAACATGAGATCACATCAGACCTATTGAATTGCATTCTGAATACGAAGAATGTCTTTCTGATATCGAATAATTTACATTTTATGAAATTTATGATATAATACAAATGTTATGACAAATTATTAAAGTTTGATTTTTACCTTTCTTAATATTGAAGAAATGGATTTTCCCCCCAAAAGACCTAATTTTTGTTGGTGTTTTGGGGGGAAAATCCATATCTTCAATACGAAAGGTCAAAATTTTCAATTGATTGTGGGCTTTTTATTCCACCTACATAAGCTTTAATTATAAATCATCAGATGTAGGGCCTATAAAATTTCAATATCAAAAATATCAATTTTTAAATGATTTGCCATAAAATGTGTATTACATTGCGAATTTCAAAAAATCAAAATTATTTGACATGAGAAGGACATTCTGCGTATTCAGAATGTAATTCGATTGGTCTGATGTACTCTAATGTCCCACAATAAATACTGTTGAAACGTACATACCCCTTCCCTTAAGGAATGTTTTGTATTTCTAAACTATGTGACTTGTGGATGATTTGAAGTGACCTTTTTATTGAAATGTGTCTGGTTTTTATTCATGGCTATTATTTGAAATGAGAGATATATGTATGAGCCCTCAAGTGCATGCTTTTGATATGCATGAACACATGTATGGAATGTATAATTGTTGATAAAATACTGAGTAGTTGTTGATTATAATTTAGAGAATGTTTGTTCTGTTTGCAGGTTGAGTTTTTTTGTGAAGGTTTGTATTATATGTTGAATGTGTGTTTAGAATGTTATGTAATTGTTAATATGAAGTTGACTTATAGATGTTAATATGTGTTACTATTGTTTCTTAAAAGGGATAAATAAGATGAGACAAAATAAAGAATCTGAAGTTGGAAATATTAGTTTAAGCATATAAATTTATTTGTTCTGGAATGACGTTACAAAAGTTAACATAATTGCACAGAGTATTATTTAATTTATGAACAGTGTATTAAAGCTAGAATGCACGATGGCCTTGAGGTATGTTTTTATATGTGTCACATTGACTTGTGAGGTAATTTTTGGATTGTTTGACACCCAATTGGTATGTGTGTAGAGTGTGGCTATAATTTTAGTTGAAAAGTTCTAAATAGGATTGTTTGGTGGTTGTCGACTTGTGGTTGAATGATTGAAGAAAATGGGAATGGGTGGTTGTCGTACATTGTAGCTTTAAGGCCTTTGTTTTGAATATGTATATACTGTCTGTCTAGTTTGAAGTACATAGTATTGATGCGGACGCACACATTGTGCTGACTTTGAAGGCTCTTGTGAAGGCAGACATAGCTGCAGCATAGACGCAGTGCTGTTTACATGCTTTGTATGCGCGCTTTGTCACTTTGTACTTCAGAGTGGACAAACTGTAGTTTCAGAACTATTCTTTTAGAAAGGTTGGAAAAGTTTGGCATAGAATGTTTTAATGTTGGGTTATTTAAAGGACATATCGACCCTGGACCAAAACAAGCATATTTAAGCACTGTAGGCCTACTTTAAATATGCTTTCTAAACAACATTCAATGTGCGACATTTGGAATGACGATAAAGTACATTTAAAGTACAAATAAAGCACAATGGCCAGAAAAGTACATGTAAAGCATACTGAAAAAACGCACATTTAAAGTACTGTACTGTAATTGTACTTTATAACCAAACAAGCATATTTAAAGTACTGTGCTTTAATTATACTTTATACCAAAACAAGTATTTTTAAAGCACTGTGCTTTAAATATGCTTTCTAAACAACATTCCAATGTGCGACATTTGGAACGACAATAAGTACCTTTAAAGTACAAATAAGTCACAATGACCAGAAAAGTACATTTAAAGCACATACTGAAAAAAGCATATTTAGAGTACACTGTGCTTTAATTGTATTTTATACCAAACAAGCATATTTAAAGTACTGTGCTTTAATTATACTTTATACCAAAACAAGTATATTTAGAGCACTGTGCTTTAAATGTGCTTTCTAAACAACATTGCAATGTGCGACATTCGGAACGACAATAAAGTACCTTTAAAGTACAAATAAAGCACAATGACTAGAAAAGTACATTTAAAGCATACTGAAAAAAGCATATTTAAAGTACCTGTACTGTGCTTAACGAGGTTCCATACCATATACCAGTAAGCCTATAATTATAAGCTTACCACATATGGAGCTTATCAAAGTATTGGTAACACAAGTATGTTTACATGCAAGTATACATGACCAGTAACTATCTCCTGTAATCAAGCTTCTATTTGTAAGTCCATTAAGTCCTTCATTTTATATAAATATGAACAGTGTTATACATATCCATTGCAATATGCAACCTTAGCACAAGATGGCCTTTGGTATTTTTCAAATCTAGAAGAATAGTCATGTTACTTGTATATGTATATCACTGTATCACATGACCATGATGACCACATTAAAGTACATTTAAAGTACACTGAAAAGCACATTTTAAGTACTTTTACATTGCTGACAATACCGGGGAAAACCAATCCAGGTAAAGTATACATAAAGTACTGATAAAATATATTTAAAGTACACACTGATGTTCAAAATTTGGTTAAGTCCAAAATAAGCACAATTAAAGTAGACTAATTATCGTCATTCCAAATGTCGCACATTGGAATGTTGTTTAGAAAGCATATTTAAAGTAGGCCTACACCATTGCCAATCACTTTATTGTCAATCAACAACCCCTTAAGGTACATGTAGAACAAAAAAAATCACAGTACTCAAATAAAACCCCAGGACAGGCAATGCATCAATTCATTTCCTTAACTTCTACCCCATCAATGAAACGCTGATCTTCCTTGGGGCCCGATCAAAATCTGTATCAAAATTATATCAAAAATAGATTGTGATTACGGCAATAACATCATACATTATACCCTGCTGCACTTACAGAATTAAATAAATTAAATACGGTATTGCAAACATAAATTATGTATCAGCTCTCTGTAATATACATGACATCTTGGTTTGTTCAAATTAACCATTTAAATAACATCTTTCTGAATATAAGTTTCATGACTGGGGCTGGAGTCTGACCCCTCATATCTGACAAAACTCATTTAAAACCAATGTCAGTGATACAGTGTTCAGTCTACACATCTTAAAATGCATTTGCGACAAACAGCATTGACAATAGGTAGTCCAGAACACTCTTACATATGTATTTATGTCGGAGTTTCTTAATTATTTTATTTACATTTTCATGTTTTTAACTCGACATTGTGGCCCCAATCTTCATGATATACATGTACCCATATTTTCATGATTGTGGGAAAAATAGTCTTAAAGTTTGTCACTCATATTCCTTATTAAAAACGGTATCCCTAATGAAAAGTTCTGAATCTGATGAATCCATTTTCCACAATTAAGACTGTGAGAAAAACAGCCTTTAAATTTATGTTTTTCATGATTTGTCATCAATTGGAGGCATTTGTTTTTGCATGTCTATCTTCGTCACTGTTTTGCTGGGCTGATAAATGTATTCTATCATCATGTTGCAGAGCTTGGGTCCCATTTCAGCAGCAACTGAAAGAAAATTGTACATAAAATTACGAATTAGTTTAACTTAAAAATTTAACAAAATTAATATCTTATTGCCACTTACACATCTGGCCGTTTTCCAAAACAACTGAAAAAATATTTTGTGTCAGCGAGAAATTCATAATCATCAAGGGTCTATGGTTAGCCAGGTATTTCCACATCACTTGTTTAGAGTCCGCCAGAGAAGGATACAAACATACATGTACATTACATGTAGAGTACTGTCTTAACTTAACCCCTCCCCCTTTTTTCCCCTTAATTTTTATATCAAAACTGAGATTTTTGGCATTGGCATAAAGCTCATATTTTACTCGTTAAGATTAGTAAAGTAATACTAAAATTTATCGCCTGAGATAAATTTCGTTTAGTTCATAATCTGCATATCCTGTGAGGCATTGCTTCTCATCAAAACTGCACGAACAAGCAACTCAAAATTTGGAAACAATAATTTTAATGGTACATTTTTTTGTAAAGTCTCAATATGTACATTGTATAAGAATACTAAATATTTTACCATGTCCATTCCTTTAAGGGATCCAACATGAGCGTTTATTGCGTTTCGACAGTATTTTTTGTGGGACATGAGAGCACCTCAGACCTATCGAATTGCATTCTGAATACGAAGCATGTCTTTCTGATATCAAATAATTTTCATTTTTTCAAATCACAATATAATACAAATTTTATGACAAATTATAAAAATTTGATATTTTTCAATTTTTTATATATAACAGTCCTCGAAGTAAATTATATAAATCTAATGATATATTCTGAAAGTGTATGTAGCAGGGAGGAAAAGCCGACGGTCAATTGAAAATTTTGACTTTTCATATTGAAGATATGGATTTTTTTCCCAAAAAGACCTAATTTTTTTTGGTGTTTTTCAATTGATCGCCGGCTTTTCATCCCACCTACATACACTTTAAGTATAAATCATCAGATTTATAAAGTTTACTTCAAGTACTGTTAAATATCAAAAATATAAATTTTAATGATTTGCCATAAAATGTGTATTAAATTGCGAATTTCAAAAAATCAAAATTATTTGATATCAGAATGACATTCTTCATATTCAGAATGCAATTCGATATGTCTGATGCTCTAATGTCCCAAAATAAATACTGTCCAAACGTTCATACCCCAGCCCTTAAGTTTTGACTTTTTAAAAAGCTAAATTGCACTAGCAGTAGTGGTTTTAATATTTAGAAGCAAAAATGTGTTTCACAGAATCACAGTGGACGTAGAACCGTAAGTATTTCAGACTTAAAATTTCACTGGGATTTATGAGAAAAAGAAAAGAATTTTCTTCAGATTCAAAAAGCTCCATTTTGAAATGGATAAAGCGGTTTTAAATACCGTACCTTTGGTAATCCTCCAGACTACAGTAGTGATTTATATGTTGGTGTTTGGTGTTGCCACAGGTATGGAACTTCACGGTTGCATATCACAGAACCTGTATGAAAAAAAATAATTAAAATTAAAATGGTATTTTAAAAACTATCTAGTCTCTTGTGTTGGTGTTGGCCTTTTGGTGTTCGCGGAGAGACAGTCATTTTACTGGGTCAGTCCATCTCAAATCACCAAATGGGTTGGCTGGTCACCCTCTCAGGTTTTATTTAAAATCACTTATATCATAGCCCTATGTGCCCAATGAACACATTTCAAGCGGTAGGTCTATACTCCTTGTCGTTTCCGAGAACCGGCCTATTAAATATTGGGTCAGACACCCCCCTTGTTGCTCATGCGCGTAGAGACCTACCATTTGAAATGTGTTCATTTGGCACATGCCACCCGATTATCCCAAGTTACCAAACCCTAACAGGGCACATAAACATGACCGTCATGTGTGCAACCCAGTTTCATTAAGCATCAGCTTTTGCAAAGTGACGATCAACATAAGCAGCTGTTGCAGATGGAAAATTTATAGCATCGATAACCATGACGTGTGCGAGTGAGCATCAACATGTTGTACATAATTTTTGGGCCACCCGATTATCCTAAGTTACCAAACCCTAACAGGGCACATAAACATGACCGTGATATGTGCAACCCAGTTTCGAGCATGAGCTTTCGCAAAGTGACGATCAACATAAGCAGCTGTTGCAAGGGGTAAATTTTGACGATCGATAACCATGACGTGTGCGAGCAAGCATCGAACATGTTGTACATAATTTTTGGGCCACCCGATTATCCTAAGTTATCAAACCCTAACAGTAACAGGGCACATAACCATGTGACGTGTGCGAGCGAGCATCGAACATGTTGTACATAATTTTTGGGAATTATAGAATCGATAACCATGACGTGTGCGAGCGAGCATCAACAATCACATGTTGTACATAATTTTTGGGCCACCCGATTATCCTACCATGACGTGTGCGAGCGAACATGTTGTACATAATTTCAGCTTTCGCAAAGTGACGATCAACATAAGCAGCTGTTATCATGTACGGTACATCATCTACGTGTCTAAGAAGTCCATATGGCATTAAAATTAGTAAAACCAAAGTATACATTAGAATTGAAGAGGCATATTGACGTTACATGATGGGAACATAGTCGTTATCATCAATGATCATTATTACTAATAACTATTACAATCATTCCCATCATATTTCCACCGCAAGGTTTCCATATACCTGCACCATGCAAGGAACTGCAAGTGCAAATGCAATACAAAAATAATACAAAAAGTTTGTACTTTTATATGACAAAGTTAGCATGACATGACCATAATCATGTAATGTTTGTTCCTGATGTTGTTGGTCTATCGCAATAATTATTATTCTGCGTTTGTAATTGACAAAATTACGAGATTTATCATCATGATCATTCATGCCGGGTGCAGAATTCGTAACATTTAAGGTAAATAAAGCCAACGATGGAGCCGGGTGCAGAATTCGTAAAATTTAAGGTAAATAAAGCCAACGATTTGGATCGTTTATCTTGAATCGATCGGTTCCTTAATTCTCCTTCTAAAAATATTATGATTACCTGCCCATACCAAAACGTATTCTAATGAAGAAATTATTTCTGATCAAAATCGCCTTGATCGCAAGCGCTTGCAAGCAGTCAGTTGCCATGCTAGGCGTAGCGACATTTTGTTTTTCACTACAAAACAAACTTTATTCCTTTTTGATCAGATGAACCGTTAAAAACGGTCTCTCAGATAGCTACCGTCAAGACACAGATAAAACGAGTTGCATACGTGCCGTTAGGATTCTGAACACGTTAGGTGAACACGTTAGGCAAGCCGTTAGGACTATAAAATGAAGTCAAGCCCGCACAAAGCTAGACAAACATTGACATTGACCAAAATGAACCCGAAAACATTGCTAAATGACCGAAATATTGATTAAAATGAATCCGAAAACATTGCTAAATAGACCATGTCATGCCGAGCAGAGAAAGGTACGAACATTTAAATTAACCGAAAATGTTTTCGCGAAATTGCATTGCAGTTCCTTCAAAGTTCTTCAACTAAAATGTATACCAAAATCATTAAATATTAGTAAAATTTATCAAGAAGTATATTTAAGTTTGGAAAAATACGGTATAGCTATCATAATGAATTTTTGCCTATTATAAAACAGGCCACAACTGATGAACGTAAACCACAACTGATCACAAAACACATCAAGCGAAAAAGTCCCAATAGCTACCGTCAATAAATTTCCATAGTCCATAATTAATATACTTATCAATAAATCATAATTATACTTATCAATAAATCATAACAAAATTGAAGAATATCATACTTTGTCCACCTTGCGTTTAGATGATTGGAGAATGAAGATGATCAGAAGAACTATAATTTAAAGATGATTTCTTGGAGATGATATCGTGGAGATGATTTTTTTCGCATCCGTCAACTTGGAGAATTCGATCAGCTGTGACAAAGAGGGACGCTTCTTTATTACCCGACGCCACTTGAAAACACTTGAAATATAGGTGTGGGCAAAACAAGAACCCAAAAAAACCCCATCGCCAAATGATATTGAAGATGCTGCAATGTTACGTAACGGTTCAAGTTCATCGATTCGCTATCGATTCCCTATCAATTCGCTCAACTCTATATATGACTCATGATTAGTCATCTCCTAAATGGAGGCTGATGGGAAGATATGTCAATTTAACATGCATGATGGGAAGTTTTGTCAATATAAACGGGTTTATTATTTGAAATGCTATACACAAACGAAGTAAAATTGCAAACGAAGTAAAATTGCAGAACCTAATGCATGTTATTATATCATATTTATGTAAAGTAAAAGCGGTAAAGTTTAACCTTGACACACGCAAGTTCTCCTAAAAATGAATTTATTTCGGTAAGAAAATAATGATCATAGACGGAATGACAATATCATAGACAGAATGAACAATAGTCATAGGCGCAGTTCAACCACCGTGCTTGTTTGTCAAATCCACATGGTGTGTAGTACACGCGAATAGTAACCTCGTTCATTGAATTTCACGTTAAATTATCGCACCCAATCATGCCGCACTCATGCACCAACGCTCAAAAGTAGGTGTATTTGGACAGGAAAATGCCAGATTTGGGCTAATTGTGCGCAATTGTGTGCAGTGCCGAATTTTTTTTTTTTCGGCGTTTTTTCTCATTAAATTAGGGTCCCGTTCAAAAAAAAAATCAAACTGGTGTCTAGATGTAAGCACAGTTAACACACCAGGAAAATTATAGAATATACAACCAGCTAGTTAGGCCTGTTCGGTGCGAACAAACATGCACCTGGTCGGAAAACATATGTGATTTCCTTCGGATCACACAAAAAGTCTGATGCTCATGTGATTGTAGTAGTTTTTGAACTTTTTTGGATTTGTTTAATGAATATAAAAAAGTTGATGACATTGTATGAGAGATATTTAAGGGGAGAGGGATGACGTGCAAAGATACGTGGTATGGGTATGTTTAATTTAAATGCTGTACACTTCACCTCTCGCGTTTTCATCCCTGCACACATTCAACCCGGACACTTTCACCCATGCATACCATACTTTCAACCCTGCACAATTTCACCCCCTAAATTAAGACACTATTTATTATATGTTCACAACGTGACAAATGATGAGATTACTAAACCCATAGTTTTTATAGTCTCAGATAGTATCAAGACCTAAACAATGTTGTCAATATGACTTTTACTATGAAGGTATTTAGTTAGGGGAAAAAGTTCAATCTGGTGACCACTCTCTGGCTAGTAAGGTTTGACGATTGATTCGACTTCCATGGACCATTTAGAAAAAAATAGCCACCATGTCCCTCGCGAAAATCCCGGCATTTTTCGCTAGAGGTCAAAATCCAAAATGGCCGCCGCCACCATTTTGAAAATTTAAGTTTTGAACCAGAGCACCTATAATCATGCACAAAGACACTTTTTCGGATATGTCGAGTACAAGGATTCCGATTCTGACATTAGTTTGACATTACGGCATCATTTTCACCCAGAAATCCAAGATGGTGGCCGGCACCATCTTGAAAAATTTAGTTTTGAACAAGAGGACCTAAAATCGTGTACAAAGACACTTTTTTTTTTATTTCTACCACAAGGATTTCAAATTTGACATTACTTTGACATTACGAACTCATATTTACCCAGAAAATCAGAAATCCAAGATGGTGGCTGCCGGCGCCATCTTGAAAAAAATAAGTTTTGAACCAGATTACCTAAAATCGTGTACAAAGACACTTTTTCCGGTAAGTCGACCTCAAGAAATCCGAATCTGACATTTTTTTAATTTGACGTTACATAATAATTTTTGCCCAGAAATCCAAGATGGCCCCCATTTGGTAGAGCGTAAATGTGATTTTTGAATGATAGTATCAAGACCTAAACAATGTTGTCAATATGACTTTTACTATGATCACCTTATAGAGGCCCTGCATGCTTTTATCGACTGGCTCCAAACAAAGGATTTGAATCGGTGTCCTTCACCGTAAATATGGCGCAGTGCAGTCCATTCAATCAAATGTTGTCATCAACATCGTAGTGCATTTGTTATGTGTGTGAGACGAACTGTCCCGGAAGATTGCAATCATGCTTTTGTTGAATGCATTTGAGTAGTCTGCCATATTTACAGCGTGATATGTCACATGCACAACCTCTATTGGTCAACTCTTCATCCTCAACTCATCATTATACCAATATGATGCCACCAGTGAGCAATAGAAGCACATTTATTAATGTTAAGCACCAATTCTCGTTCATCGCAAACATGAATTGTTTTTTGGGTTTGCTTTTTACTCTTCATTGCATTGGATATATTTCAATTATTTGGTTGAAAATCCACAGTGTCAATTTCCTTGCCTACGTCAGTTGTAGTTTTCTCCTTGTTCTTATTTATTCAATAGCTCTCATTAAATTGAACCAGAGAATGTTTAATTTTAAGTTATCAAGCCTATGACTTTATTTTGAATCAGTATTGTCCAAGGTAGCATGTTTTATTATCTTCATATGTAATAACATGGTTAGTAATAATAAAAAAAAATGCATTTTGCAGGGAAAAAATCTTTTGAAATGAAATTGTTTTTCAAAACCCAATTTGTTGGAATTTTTATCATGTTTACACATGTCCCAACTATACCTATTTAGGATCAGCCAATTTATAGGACAACTGAGAAACAATTTTTATGAATTAATGTTGTAATTACAGCATGAAATCCACCATAGAGACTTTCTGTCTGCATGTGTAGGTAGGGGCGTATGTGCTATTTTGGTTAAAGTTTCATAAAATTGATGCCCTTCCAAAAGTATCACTACTACTGAACTCAAACTTGGTATCAACGTTCACTGCATCAACAACTTGAGCTTTCCCCCCTGGAATATAAAATATTGGAATTACCTCCCATGTGACGTTTTGGTTGCATCTTCTTTACCCTTCAAGACATGACGCATTCAACATTTTACTGCAACAAACAAACCAGCCTCAAATCTACTTGCTACCCACCAATCAGTGATCAGTCTAACGGTCAAAGTGAGGTCTGATTAATTTGAGTATAAAAAGATCCAGATCCTAAGGTGAGGGACTTGCGGTTATGGTAGGTCGCAACCGCCACAACATGGAGCTGCTACGCGTAGCTTACTTTTTGCTCCGCGGAGCCAAATTAACCAATCATGTTAGAGTTTTTCATTATGCGGAGGTAAAACTGACCAATCAAATACGACTTATTCATTACGTGAAGCGAATTTATTCATTTCTAGAATTGGCATGACGAGCTTCACGTAGTTGCAAGATATCCTCGGTACACAAAAGTTATGATTCAAAAAGTAGTTAATGAAAAGTACGAACCGGCTTATTATTAAGATGGACATGCACTCATAAGAAACTCATCCAGTATTGTACATAAGTATAGCCTAGCAGCCTCAGAGTGGTGGTAAACCATGCAGACAATTCTGCGATCTGTTGTATCGCCGGGAGCTAATTGGTACAACTGGTGCGGCATGGCCTGTGCTATAAACTGTCTGCTATACTTATATGAGGGAATTTGATCATGAGCTTCTGCAAACCAGTTCGGATTTACTTTATATACTAGTAGTAGGCCATCAGTATTATTTTAAAGTCAGAAACATTCAGCAATATGATGATATATGTGTACTGTAATATATAATACTGTGATATTATGACAGTGTCAGTACCCGGGATCAGTACCGTGGGTGTCAGTGATTTGGCCTGACACAGTAGACCGAGGCTGGGGGTAGTGCCATATTTAACTTATTATGGGTTGTTGTTGAGTTCATACGGGAAGATCATTTAAAACAAACAAATACGCCTAACACATGACACAGGCATGCAAGGTAACATTGACTATACACTCATCAAACAATGGTATTGATCCTGTACAACTTGCTTACTTGCTTAAGATGAGTGGTGTCCTCGAACTACAACAGCACGCCAAACCCTTCTGTCCTGCATGGCCGTTCCCAAATCCATAACATCCAGTCCAGTGTCCTGTTTCAATACATCCACGTATGTTAGAGGGGGTCTACCAGGTTTTCTGTTTCCATGTTTTGGTGTCCAATGGATCAGCTTAGCTACAGGTTCATTTTTACTTCTGTATATTTTGTTACGAGTCGTACTTGACTCAAGGCCAAAATCACCTTTTACCCGAACTCACACGAATGCACAACACAAATACACTGTTTGATTAAGCTAACATAATCTAAGTCTTTAATTGAAAATAGAGTATGCTTGGTACATATAACAACAATTACAATAAAATCACACAATCAGTTTTATTATATAGGTACTTAACAGCGGTCTTCTTGTTGGTGATTCTAGAGTTCTTGCAATGTTCTGGACGACTGATGTAATATATCCTTATTCACTTGTCCTGCGAAAACCAGCGAAGTCCATAGTACACTTGCATTTATAAATCCTTGCGTATAAAATCCTCATACGAAAATGATGCTGCTTTCTTCTATTGCTTATCTTCTTGTGCTGCTCTCTCCGCAATATATCTCTTTGCGCTGCTTTCTCCAAAATGGTGTTTCTTTCACCAATCACTCTTTTTCCAGGGAACAGGTTTCTTTAACACAGCTCCGCTGTTTTTGACAGATGCGTGGCCTTCACAAACTCAGCAAACTCCAGCAATTTGACAGAAGAACTTTTAATCCTTTTATGAGGAAGAGCACTTTTGTGTGCTCGCTGTCTTCTTCGTTGCTGTATTAAATTTAGCTCAATTATTGGCTATATAAACTGGTTAAAATGTACTTCTTTTTGAAGCACGAAGACCATCACACACATGTGGAATATCTCAATCTCCCACGGCATTCTGTAAAGTCCCAACAAAAGTCTCCAGCTTTTTATATCAGTACTCATGCAAAAACCCATCATCTATTAATAAACCATTACTTCAATCACATTTTCACAACATTGCTGGAGTCTTGGGATGTCCCAAGATTAATTATACACATTCACATTACATCACTTCCTGGGGGGTTTTCCTGATGGTGCAATAATGAACTGGGGCTTCCAAGTTCCAAACATAGCTCTGACTTTGTTTACAATAATTTGGGGGAACTACAAAATGACTTTCCACACCATTATCTTGCACGTACAAGGGGCTTTCCCATCTCATGACATACTTTCAGCTTGTAAACAAAGTTAAATAATTAAATTAAATCAAATTACTCAGGGCACATCACACCTCCCCTTAAAAGAAGAAAGTTCGAATGTAATGAAAACTTTCTTAAATGTTTTCTTCTTGTACATCAACTTCAACATATTATCAACTTTGAGTATTGAACTCATCATACCCAGTGACTACTTGTCACACACGTTCCCTTTTAAAAGGAATTTTTGTTTATCAGGTTTTTTATGCAATTCTGGACAGGGCATCAGCCATTACATTGTCTTTTCCCTTAATATGTTTGATGTCCAGATTGTACTCTTGCAAGGTCAAACTCCACCTCACCAGTCTCTGGTTTTTGTTCTTCATCCTGTTGATGAAGGTGAGGGATTGTGATCTGTGAAAACAAGCACAGGGTATACTGTGGTACCCAAATACACATCAAAATGTAGCAATGCTAATAGCAATGCTAGACACTCCTTCTCAATTGTGGAGTAATTTCTCTGGTGCTTGTTGAATTTCCTTGAAAAGTAACAAATGGGGTGATCTATTTGATCTTCACCCTCTTGCATCACAACACCTCCACAGCCTATGTCACTGGCATCAACAGTCAACTTGAACTGCTTCTGAAAATCAGGTGCAGTTAGCACTGGTGAACTCATGAGTATTGACTTGACTTTGTGAAAAGCATTTTCACACTGTTCTGACCAAATGAATTTTGCATCTTTCTTCAACAAATCAGTCAAAGGACTTGCTATCTCTGAAAAGTTTGGACAGAACTTTCTATAATAGCCAACCATTCCTAGAAATCTCATGAGTGCCTTCTTGTTTACAGGTGTGGGGTATTGCTCAATTGCTTCAACTTTGGCTTTGATAGGTTTCACCTGACCTTGACCTACAACATATCCTAAGTATGTGACTGTGGCATGGCAAAACTCACTTTTTACCAGATTGACTGTCAACTGTACTTCAGACAGCTTCTCAAACAATTGATGGAGTTGTTCCATGTGTTGTTCCCAAGTTTGACTGTAAACAATCAAATCATCTACATACGCTTCACATCCCTCTATGTCTGCCACAATTTGGTTCACCATTCTCTGAAATGTCGCTGGCGCGTTTTTCATCCCGAATGGCATAACTTTGTATTGGTAAAGACCAAAAGGTGTACAAAATGCAGAAATCTCTTTGGCACGGTCTGTGAGTGGAACCTGCCAGTACCCTTTCAAAAGATCAAATTTGCTAACAAATTTTGCATTCCCAATTTTGTCTATGCAATCATCAATTCTTGGAATCGGGTACGAGTCTGTCTTTGAATGAACATTTGCAGCTCTCATGTCTGCGACCAATCGGTATGAACCATCAGGCTTGGGAACAAGAATACATGGTGAACTCCACTCACTACTACTTGATTCTATGATATCATTGTCTAGCATATAATTAATCTCATTTTTGAGATGTTCCATTTTCAATGGATTGACTCTGTAAGGATGCTGCTTGATTGGTTTTGTATCACCAACCTCTACATCATGAAATGCAGCATTTGTTCTACTTGGCGTATCAGGAAATATATTGTCAAATTTGTGAATCAAATTTGCAATTTGACTTTGTTGATCTTGAGAAAGATGACCTAACTTTGAGTCCAAATTAGTGAGCACATCAGAATTGTTCAATTTTACATTATACTCTTTGTGCTCCAGCTCTTTATCCTGGTCAAATGTGACATCAGAATTGTCATCTTTACTCTTGTCTACATTGGCGATTTTGTCTACATCGGCATGTTTGTCTACATTATCAGCATGTTTTACTGTACACACAGGTTTTGGAATGCCACTGTCACTTCTTTCAACATACTCTTTGAGCATATTTATGTGGCATAACTGCCTGCTCTTGCGTCTACCAGGAGTCTTGATAATATAATCTACTTCACCCACTTTTGACTCTACTTCACATGGGCCATGATATCTGGCTTGTAATGGGTGTCCTGGAATTGGAAACAGTACTAGAACTTTGTCACCTGGTTTGAACACTCTCTCTTTGGCATGTTTATCATACCATTGTTTCATTTTGGCTTGACCCTGTTTCAAGTTTTCTTTGGCAATATCAGTTACTCTGTTAAGCCTATGCTTAAAATTGGAGACATAATCCAACAAATTGATATCTGATTTCTCATTGAGCCACTTTTCTTTCAACAACTTTAAGGGCCCGCGCACTGTGTGTCCAAACACTAACTCAAAAGGACTAAATCCCAAAGTTTCCTGAACAGCTTCCCTAGCAGCAAACAACAACAAGTGCATTCCCTCATCCCAGTCCCTCTGAAATTCCAAACAGTATGTTCTGATCATGTTTTTCAATGTTTGGTGGAACCTTTCTAGTGCACCTTGTGATTCTGGATGGTAAGCACTTGAGGTATACTGTTCTATACCTAATTGATACATGACCTGTTGAAATACTCCAGAAGTAAAGTTTGATCCTTGGTCTGACTGTATGGACTTGGGGAGCCCCACAAATGTGAAGAACTTGGTTAAAGCTTTCACTATGGTCACTGCTTTAATATTTCTCAATGGTATGGCTTCAGGAAAGCATGTTGACGCGCACATAATTGTCAGAAGGTATTGATTACCTGACTTTGTCTTTGGTAGGGGGCCTACACAATCAATAATAACCCTACTAAATGGTTCATCAAAGGCTGGAATTGGCTTCAATGGAGCAGGAGGTATTTTCTGATTTGGCTTCCCTACTACTTGGCATATGTGACATGTTTTGCAATAATCAGAAACATCTTTTCTGAGAGTGGGCCACCAGAAATGTCTCAGAATTCTTTCATGAGTTTTCTTAACACCCAAATGCCCTGCCATGGGACTATCATGTGCTATGTTAATTACTTCAGTGTGGTATACTTTTGGTACCACAATTTGGTGCACTACCTTCCACTCTTCATCGGCAGGCACATCAGGTGGGCGCCACTTTCTCATTAGCACACCATCTTGTTTGCAAAAACACACAGAATTTTGTTCTGCTTCTTCTAGGGTCAATGCCCTTTGATTGATTTCTTTGAGTTCTGGGTCATTTTGCTGCTCCAGAATCAGCTTGTCATGACTTAATGGGTCTTTCATGGTTTCCCCAATTTGTTCATGCTCAGAGGCTGTGTCATTTTGAGGGGTATTTTTATTCAGTCCCAAATTTTGCTCTGTTACCTGAACTCCCTGGGGTCCCTCTACCACCAGCACTATGCTGTGAATTAGACTGAGGTTTCACTTCTTGTGTACCACCCTGATTTGCTCTAGGTTGATTATGGCTGAACCTGTTTGAATAACTTCTGTTATGACTAAATCTACTCCCATTCAATTTGTGAGTTAAGCCATAGTCGTCCGCCATTGTCGCCGCCTCATTTAGCGTCTTAATTTTGCTAGCGCTTTCATCCAAATGGGTTTTAATGTCATCGTGGACACATTTCTTGAACTCTTCTATAAGAACCAATTGCTTAAGTTGGCCGAAATCATCTTTGACTTCTTTTGAACCAAGCCACCTGTCAAACATTTGTTCTTTTACTCTGGCAAATTCTACATGGGTTTGATCTGCTTGCTTTCTTGAATCTCTGAACTTTTGTCTGTATGCTTCAGGCACCAATTCATAGGCCTTAAGGACTGCCTGTTTAACTTCTTCATAATTATTACACTTCTCTATTGGTAGAGCTGAGTAAGTCTCCCTGGCCTTCCCCACAAAACTACTTTGTAACAGTAGGGTCCAATGCTCTGGAGGCCATTTCAAATTTGTAGCTACCTTTTCAAAATGTTGAAAGTACTCGTCAACTTCTTTCTCTTTGAATTTAGGCACAAGCTTTACATACTTTGTAACATCAAACCCTGACTTTGACTTTGAGGAGAAACTTGATGAGTATTTGTCACCTAAGCTTAGCCAACTTCTCTTGTTCAAACTCAATTTCTTTTTCTTTCAAATGTGCTTCCAGCGCCATCTTTTCATGGCGGTTTTGTCTTCCATTGCCATTTTCTGTTTCTCCATATCTAATCTTTCTTGTCTTTCTTGTTTTTCATTCTCTAACTTGATAATTTCCAGTTTTTCTTTTTGATCCATTTCCATTTTCTTTTGGTCCATTTCCATTTTCCTCAATTCTAATTGAATTTCCAACTCTTTCAACTTAAATGCTGAGTCCCCACCAATTTCTACTTCAAGTTTCTCTTCCAAATAGGATTCAACAAAAATATCTTCCCCGACCAAAACATCTATCAAGGCATTTTTGATTATTTGCTTTCTTGTAGCTTGCTTTACTTTCAAGTCATAATGTTGGGCAAATGCCAATAAATCAGGCTTCTTCAACTCATCAAACTTCTCCCAATTTATAGTTTCAAGAAACTCTTCTGCTTTGAACTCTGCCATACTGTACTTTCACTTTTAAGACTCAGTATATTAATGTCAACTTTTTTACAGTGTATTTCCCGGACGACAAGCCCCCAATTTGGGTGCGAGAGGTCCCGGGTTCAAAATTCCAAAAATGACTTTCCACACCATTATCTTGCACGTACAAGGGGCTTTCCCATCTCATGACATACTTTCAGCTTGTAAACAAAGTTAAATAATTAAATTAAATCAAATTACTCAGGGCACATCACAGCGTGCCCAGCAAAACGTGTCCTCCTGTCTCTGATCTTCTGCGAAAGTTTCGGTAGGTCACCATATAGCTCTTTGTTCGTGATGTGCTGCTTCCAATTGATGTTGTATACTGATCTAAGCATTCTTGTGTAGCAACCATCAAGTTCTTTACATAGTCTGGGAGACATAGTCCACGCTTCACATCCATAGGTTAGAACGGATTCGACGGTAGCAGCAAATAAACGGCTCTTGAATTTCTTTGGGAGAGTTGACCTCCAGATTTTGTTGAGGCTGTTACATGCTCTCCATGCAGCTGGTCGTGGTTTATTTACATTCAGTTCATTTAAATCCCCATTCACTCGGTCGGACATCCGGGAACATTGTCCCCTTCGTCCCCTTTGCACAAGCCCGCGCATATCAACCAGCTTGAGAAAGGGGAACTGCACATGCGCACACTAGTTTTACAAGGCTATTTCCCCTTTGTGACGTCAGCTCGACCAAGAGAATATAGTAAACATTAATTTTGGCAAGAGTTTTCTCTCTCTGGAACGGGGATGCATCCACTGGCTCCGTGTAATGAAAAGATCTAATATGATTGGTCAATTTAGCTCCGCGAAGCGAAAAGTAAGCTACGCGTAGCAGCTCCACATTGTGGCGGTTGCGGCCAGCCATATGCGGTGAGCTGAAGGATGTTGAGGTTAAGGGACATATTAGGGTCAAATGAAATCAGTAATTGATCATTAACTAGGATAGTTAAAATATTTCTTATGGGAAGGGGGAAGTGGGAGTGTCAAGGACAATTCGGTCATCAAAGTCATCAAGGGGTAATGAACAAAAAATGTGAAATTACAGGAATGGCTCTGCTTATGAAAATACTTGCTGGAAGGTATGGGAGGAATGTTTAAATACAAACAGTTCTTCCAAGGTCAAATGTCATCCAGAAGCTAAATTGTTTTGATTTGACTGGAACTTGGTAGAAATAACCATGAGGTGAAATCATAAAATCATCTTTTTGCCCCAGATCATACTGGAGGAATAATTTTGATGTGAAATTCTTTATTTTTTGGAGTGTCAGTCACATACAACATGGGATTTGCAATCATTGTTCAGAATAAATAAAACAATTCAGGGGAGGCTAATGCACCATCGGTGCTCTTGTTTATTTTACTTCATGATTTCGGCTTAAAATGGACAGGAAAAATCTTTACACAGTTTTTAGGCATGTTAGGTGAATTGAACAACATAATCTCTTTCGTACTCTAGAATTTGGGAGGGGTTAGTGTTTATGACTCTTTCAGAAATTTACTATGCATTTTCTGTTTCTTTTGTTATTATTGCTTCTTTGTGTTGTTTCGCTTTTGCTGAACTTAATTGCTTCTGTGTATCCGCAAGATTTCAGGGCGTTGTTGTATTTGTCAGCTGCTGCATTGAATATCTCCTCATTAGAAGATAAGTTGGAAATTCTTTTACCAATGGCTGCCGGTATGTTCTTGGTTATTACAGTAGGGTGGTTTGACTTAGTGTTGATGTAGACTGGTGGGTTGTTAGGTTTGCGATATGGTTTATGACTCCCATCTCTGAGGTCTAAGTGTGCATCGAGAAAGTTTACCGATTTTAGGTTAGTTTCTACTGTTATTTTGAGACCGAATTGTTGGAATTGCTTGGTGATTTGTTTTCTTATTCTGTCCGCTTAGCTTCCGGAGCACCTTCTTAATACCGCAAGTCCGTCATCTCGGTACAAACCGACACTTTCTATGCCCAGGTTGGATTCTAGTTCGTGGAGTATAAATAAACCTACGAGCTCACATACTTCCGCTTCATCGAAGGCGCCCATGGCCACGTCAAATGCGCTGTTGGTTTCCCGTTTCATCCACACTCTGCCGTCGTTGTCAAAGAGCAGGGTCTTTCTAGAATGCATAATGGTGTCATATTCCAGTTCTGTTATTTTCGTGAACGTTTTTGCCCATTCTAGTATCTTCTTGAGGAGGTTCTCAGAAATTGACGGATAATAGTCTACAATGTCAAATGTGATTTAAAAGTCATACCCGATGACCCCCTTTTTTTAGTTGCGGCCACCCAATGACCCCCTTTTTTTGGTTGCGGCTACCCAATGACCCCCTTTTTTCTAGATTTTCTAGAATAGCATCAAAATGCAACAAAATAATGCCGAAACTTTCAAATGTTGCTCCATTTTTTCAAAATTATGCCGAAACTTTCTAAATTTTGCTCCATTTTTTCAAAATTTTCTACCCGATGACCCTTTAAAAAAAATCTTATACTCAATGACCCCTTTTTTATTTTGTTTGTACCCAATGACCCCTTTTTTAAAATAACGCTTTGTTACCAATAGGCCCCTTCACATACCCGTCACTTCTAAAGTTGGGTGCCCTCCCCCCGGGCCCGTGCCTAAAAACTGCACAGTCGGGTCGATCGAAGGCCTAATAGGCGTAGGATATGCCTTCGCATGTGATTATTTTAGGCATTGCTTGAAGGCAGCTCCTCGGCCCAAAAGCATGTGAAAATCATAGTAGGCCTACTGCAAGCCCGCTGATATAAAGCTCTGATAGGCCTATGCAGGGCCCATCACATGTCACCAAAGTCAGTATTAACACGGAGTCAATGCTGACATCAATCCATGCATGCTTAGTATGTCTCAAGTCTTACAAAGTATCAGCATGGTCAGTGGACCAGTGTAACATTTAAAATTTTGCATATTGAGTTTGGGCCTTTTTTTTTTGTTGTTTTTTAATTAAAGCAATGATATATTACGGTATAAAAATGATGCACCAAATGGCTTCAAGTGGACCTTCATTTTGCAAAATTTCCCCCTTCAGACACCCCTATGTATGCGTAAACAACTGGCCGTTTTCCATTTTGTTTCAGACACCGGTACACTTTAGGCCTATATTGTTTGAAGTAATAACTTAATAATTAGGCCTACAGTAATAGTGAATAATGGTCCACGAATGGGATGGCTTCGATTGGGCCTTCATTTTCACACATTTCCGAACTTTATCTAACTAAAATTTTACACAATAGTGCGTCAAAATCGTCCACCAAATGTATAAAGAAGTTACCCTTTCCTTTATGCTTTGGATACCCAGAACTTTATGTTTAAAGCAATTGAATTTATACAATAATAGTGAAAACTTGTCCACGAATGGGAAATGAGCCCTCATGGTCATTTCACAAATTTTCCGCTCTTTCAAACTCAAATTTTAGACAATAATAGTGTCAAAATGGTCCTCCAAATGGCTTCAATTAGGTCTTCATTTTGCAAAAGTGTGTTGCTTCTGAGGGGGCACATCCCCCCTCAGACACCCCCCTGCGTCGCACAAGAAATTGAATTTATACAATAATATTGAAAAACTTGTCCACAAATGGGAAATGAACTGTTATGGTCATTTCACAAATTTTCCGCTCTTTTAAAGTAAAATTTTACACAACAATAGTGTTAAAATGGTCCTCCAAATGGCCTCAATTAGGTCTTCATTTAGCAAAGGTTTCTCACTTCTATTATTTATACTTTCTTTAAGCAGGGTAATCCCATCAATGAAAACACTGATCTTCCTGGGGGCCCTGTAAGAGCCGTACATTTACAAATTAAAATACAACATAAATAGAATTCATACTGAGTACATGAGGAAAAATATACATACTTGAAAATGAATAATTATGACTACATTATGAACTTATGCTGATGAATTTAGGGGCACATCCTCCTCAGACACCCCCTGCGTCACACAAGCAATTGAATTTATACAATAATATTGAAAAACTTGTCCACGAATGGGAAATGAACCATCATGGTCATTTCACAAATTTTCCGCTCTTACAAATTAAAATTTACACAATAGTGTTAAAATGGTCTACCAAATGACCTCAATTAGGTCTTCATTTTGCAAAAGTTTGTCACTTCTGAGGGGAGCACATTCCCCTCAGACACCCCCCTGCGTCGCACAAGCAATTGAATTTATACAATAATATTGAAAAACTTGTCCACAAATGGAAATGGATCGTCATGGTCATTTCACAAAGTTTCCGCTCTTTCAAACTAAAATTTTACACAACAATAGTGTTAAAATGGTCCTCCAAATGGCCTCAATTAGGTCTTTATTTAGCAAAAGTTTCTCACTTATGAGGGGGCACATCCCCCTCAGACACCCCCTGCGTAGCGCAAGCGCGACGCGATGACCGCTTCGCGGCCATGTGGTTGGTCGCCCTCTACAAATCTCATCCCTATTTTGCGCCCCCGTATTTTTGTCTCTCTGGATCCGCGGCTGATGACTGATAGGTTACGTGCAGTAGATCTTAAGCGTTTACAGCGTCTCAAAACAAGGCCCCATGGTTAGTTTTTAATTGTGGCCGAGACCAGCCCTCTGCCGGCTTGTTGCAGGAATTGCATTGGCTCCCCGTTAATGAGCGAATTCAGTATAAGATCCTGTTGTATATTTACAAATGTCTCCATGGTGAAGCTCCTTATTTGGAAGAACTTATTTGTTTACAAAGAATTAATGATCCCATTGGTGCTATACGCCGACTCCGCTCTCATGCCGACTGCACCCGTCTGTCCACTCTGAGATCTCACAAAAAGGTGGGTGATTCTTCCTTTGCTGTCGGTGATCCTCGCATTTGGAATAACGTGCCTATGGAGATCCATGAAGCGGAATCTGTGTCTTGCTTCAAGCGTATCTTGAAAACATTTTTTTATTCCCATGTTGAGTTTTTGTTGCTCACTTTTTCAATTTGTTTTTGATTTGTTTTTTCATTGTTAAGCGCTGTGTTCTTTGTAGAGCGCTTATAAACGCTTGTATAGAATAGAATAGAACATTAGGGCCATTTATCCCCATAGGACTAACACCAATGATGTTACTCATTACATGTAGGGAAGAACTATAAAAGGTTCAAAGGAAAGACAGACTTGGACTATCTATGAAACACTTCTAGGCTCTTTATTATTTGTATAGAATGAAATTGTTCCACAGATAGTATGATAGTCTCATGGCAAAGTATGGACATTATCACTGAACTATTGCATATCTATTTGAGGATTTGGATCGACATTTAAAGGGAAGGCAATCTGGGACAAGTTTCTATTCACAGAACTGTTAAGTTAGCTAATGCATTGGTTGTTCCGTCTTCCCTTAGAATCCCAAATGATTAAGGTCCACTCATACTATGCCGCAACTACTTTGCGGTGCTGTGCCGATATATCGATTACCTTTTGTCGCACTTAACACAACTCGTCGCATTTCCAAGTGTAAATATATTTAACTCTATAGCGATATATTGAAGTACGATGCAGTGTAGTATGAATGGACTTTTAGGTGTGCCAAACTGAAAAAAGAAAGTCTTTGTATAAATATACAATGCAGAAAACAGCTGTGTGTGCATTAATTATAGTATGACCATTATATTCACTATTACATACAAGGAAGAATTACTGACCCTAATTCTTCCCTTTTTTGTCTCGCCTGAATGTTCAGGGAGAGACTTAGTAATCGCTATGGTGTGTGTGTGGCCGTGTGTGGGGGTGGGGGGTGGGGGGGGGGGGGGTGTGGGGGGGGGTGTGTGTGTGTGTTCGGAAAAAGCTTGTGAACGCGTTATCTTGATAACCGTAAGTGCTATGATGATTAAACTTTATAGGGGGTAGCATGACCAAAGGATGTCGACCTGATTAGATTTTGAGCGCAAAATATGGTAATTAAGTACCTAATTTGCATAATTTATGCGTAATAAGCAAAATACCTTGTGAACAGATTATCTGGAGATCCGTATGGGGTACAGTGACGTAACTTGGTGGGGAGTAGCGTGGCCAGATGTTCTCGACCTGATTAGATTTTCAGCGCAAAATATGCTAATTAAGTACCTAATCTGCATAAGTTATGCGTATTTGATGCGTATCAAGCAAAAAACCCTTGTGAACAGCTTATCTGGAGATCCGTATGGGGTACAAGTGACGTGACTTGGTGAGGAGTAGCGGGGCCAGAGGTTCTCGACCTGATTAGATTTTGAGCGTAAAATATGGTAATTAAGTACTTAATTTGCATAATATATGCGTAATAAGCAAAATACCTTGTGAACAGATTATCTGGAGATCCGTATGGGGTACAGTGACGTAACTTGGTAGGGAGTTGCGTGGCCAAAGGTACTCGATCTGATTAGATTTTCAGCGCAACATACTTTATCCAATTTCGTGAGGTCAAAGGTCACATACAAGGTCAAAGGTCAACTGAGGTCACCAAATCTTTTAATAATTAATTTTAACTGTGCATCACATATCCAAATAACAGCTTGATCAGTCATGTAATTAAGGAAATATGACGACTGTAAGATAGTCGCTTTCCATGTAAAGTATAGCAAAGTAGCACTTTCAATGAGTGATAACTCGTAAAAGAAGCATCTTTCTGTTTTGATTTATTTGATGAAATAGTTCTTTGGTATTGCCAAATTTGATTTTCAGCGCAACATACTTTATCCAATTTCGTGAGGTCAAAGGTCACTCTCTCTCTGTGTCAGGTGGCGCTGTGTAGCGCTGCTGTGGTCTTCACAAGAGTACGCCATCTCACTCGATCTGATGCCAAGTGCGTTGCACCTTGCATTCCCTGGTTAGAAACCAGCTTCACGTCATTAGTCCAAGATGTTGGTGGACGTCCTCTTCCTCGTTTGCCTTCCATAGCCCCTTGCAAAATCTGTTTTTCTACACCTCCATGTTTCCTGACAATATGGCCAAAGTACTTCAGCTTTCTCTCCATTATGCCGCTTCTGATGGTTAGACTTGTACCAATCTTGTCGAGGATCCAGGAATTTGTTCTCCTGTCTTTCCATGTCACTCGTAGAAGCCTCCTGTAACACCACATCTCAAAAGCATCTACTCTTTTCCTATCATTCTTGGTCATAGCCCAAGACTCGCATCCATAAGTGGCAATGGAAAACACAGTTGCACGAAGTAGGCGTACCTTGAGGTCAATGGATAGGCCTCTGCTTTTCCATATGCTTGACATGCCCTGCACAGTTGTCCTTGCAATAGCCAGTCTTCTCTTAATTTCAGTTGTGCTGTCACCACTGTTGTTAATCATTGAACCCAGATATTCAAATTGCTTCACCTCCTCAATCTGCTGTCCATCTATCACAAACTCATCACTTTTCCGCTCTCTGTCTACAACCATTATTTTTGTCTTCTTTGTGTTCAGGAGAAGGTGTTTTTCTTCGCTGGCCTCTTTGATGCGCTTCAAAAGATCAATCAGCTCTACTCTGCTGCTACAAATAAGAGTGGTATCATCGGCGTACCTCAGGTTAGTAATTCTTGTACCGCCAAACTTCACTCCACCTTCAAACCCCTCCAAAGCTGTTCTCATTATGTCTTCAGAGTAGATGTTAAATAGGTTTGGTGATAGCACACAGCCCTGTCGTAAGCCTCTTCCAATCTTGAACCAATCTGTGTCTCCACTACTTGTTCTGACTGCCGATTCTTGGTCTTCATATAAGCAGCTGATCAGATCCACAAGATGACTTGGGAAACCCATCTTTTTCATAGTTTCCCACATCTGAGGGTGGCTAACACAGTCAAAAGCTTTACTGTAATCTATGAAGCACATGTAAAGAGGAAGTCTATGCTCTCTGCATTTCTCAATCACATTCCTGATATTGACAATTTGGTCCCTAGTACCCCTTCCTTCACGAAATCCTGCCTGCTCATCAGATATTTCTTGCTCCATTTTGTTCTTCATTCTCTTGATGATGATCTTCAGAAGCACTTTACTTGCATGACAAATCAGGCTGATGGTCCGGTGATTGGCACACTCTTTCAAATTTCCTTCTTTGGCAATGGAATAAATACTGCCCTGCACCAGTCTCTCGGCCATTTCTTCTTTTTCCAGATGATACCACATAGACGCCACATTAGGTCTATCCCTTCTTTCCCAGTTGCCTTCCACAACTCAGAAGCTACATTATCAATGCCAGGTGACTTAGCATTTTTCATTTGTTCCATGGCAAGCTCAACTTCAGATCTCAATGGTGGAGGTTCTTCCTCACTCGTTTCACACTGTACATACACCTTGTCATCTTGTGCCTCAAACAGCTGGGAACTATACTGAACCCATCGCCTTTTGATGTCTACACTTTCGGTAAGAGTGTTACCTTTCTCATCATTTATAACATCCATCCTGGGGTCCACTTCTTGGTAAGTTCTTTGGCAATACCAAAAGCTATTTTTGAGTCACCCTTACATCTTTCCATTTCCACACATTTCCTTTCGATGTAGTTTCTTTTGTCCTCCTTAACACTTTTGGAGACCTCTTTGTTTAAGCGTGCCCATTCTTCCTTTCCTCCATCTGCCTTTGCTCTCTTCCTGTCATCAGCTAGGTTTAAGGTCTGCTGAGAGATCCACGGCTGTTTCCGTTTCATCTTTCTAGGGATGTACTTCTTTGCTGTGCTCTGGACTGTTTCTTTCATGTCTTCCCACAATTCATTTGGGGTCTGCTCTTCTTCATTAACTTTCAGTAACTCGTCAAACCTGTTCTTCACATCCACTGAATATTGAGTGGGAATGTTGTCAACATCATACCTGGTAGGTGGTGCATTTCCTCTCTTAGCTCTCAGTTTTAGTTTTACTTTGGCAACAAGTAGCTGATGGTCACTACCACAGTCAGCGCCTGGTCGTGTCCTGACATTTTGGAGTGATGTTCTCCACCTCTTCCTGACCATGATGTAATCGATCTGGTTTCTTGTTCTATCTCCTGGGCTCATCCAAGTCCACAGTCTCCGTGGATGATGCTGAAATAACGTGTTCCCAATGACTAGGTTATTAGCTTCACAAAATTCCTCCAGTCTGTCTCCACGTTCATTTCTGCTCCCAAGTAGTCCATATTGGCCTATACACCCAGTTTTCTCCTTCATTTTGCCAATCTTAGCATTCCAATCCCCCAGTACGATGAGTAAGTCTCTTCTAGGTATACTATCCATAACTCCTTGTACCATCTCATAGAAGTCTGTCATCTCGCTCTCTGATGCATCTGATGTTGGTGCATACACTTGTATGATAGATACATTTAAAGGATGTCCTTGCAGTCTTACAGTCATCACTCTTTCATTTATTGGATTATATCCCAAAACACACTTGGCTGTGGTTCTTTCTATTATGAAACCCACACCTCCTCGTTTCCTTCCAGTATCTTTTCCAGAATAGATGAACATACTTCCATCATCTGTAGTGAACCCCCTTGACCAAGCCACCACAACTCTGTTACTCCTAGGATCTTAATATTGTTTGCAACCATCTCCTTCTCCACAACTTCAATCTTTCCTCCTGACATACTGCGTACATTCCATGTAGCAATATTTATTGGCTTCCTTAAAGGGGTGCTGTTCCTTTCCTTCCTGGGACCGTCAAGAACAGGACTTCCTGTAGCAGGCTTTAATCCTGATCTGTCATCACCAACAGGTGTACTCTGAGCAGCATCTCTCTCTTCCCCAGTAGCCATTGACGCATCTTCCGGCCTGCGGGTCGCACCTTCCGATACCATCGTTTTCTTTTGACTTTGTACTCTCATGCTTACATTCAAGGCCAAATAGTACGGTGGGTGGCCAGGTCCTTCCGTACCAACAGTAGAGGGCCATTTCTGAGTTCTTACAGTACTAGCCTCCTCTTGACACAAACCATCTCCCTGGATGCCAGATATGAGCTTTGTGTAATTGTGTTTTGTCGTTGACCATACGGTTGATTCCTCCGGCGCAACACATACATCAATGCTGTTGACCATTGACGACTATTTAAACCATAGCTAGTATTCGCTATTTACCCATAGCTGGATTACAGAAGGTTCACCCTACAAAAGTGTCCCTTCCTTCTGCCTACTCATACCACACTGGCGAGGTAACATGGTAGAGGCTGGATGAGCTCCGAGTTGGAAGAGAGGAGTTCTTGAAGTCAGCTCTTGCTGTTATACTGACAGGGGGTCTCAGCGCCCCCTGAGAATCCACATCCTACACAAACACTATGATTGGGACAGCAAGAAAGAAAGATGAAGAGAAGAAGTAAAAGTCACAACACAACTCAAAGGTCACATACAAGGTCAAAGGTCAACTGAGGTCACCAAATCTTTTAATAATTAGTTTTCAACTGTGCATCACATATCCAAATAACAGCTTGATCGGTTATGTAATTAAGGAAATATGACGACTTTAAGATAGTCGCTTTCCATGTGAAGTATAGCAAAGTAGCACTTTCAATGAGTGATAACTCGTAAAGGAAGCATCTTTCTGTTTTGATTTATTACTTTGATGAAATAGTTCTTTGGTTTTGCCAAATTTTTGGAAGGTCATTACGGGGTCATCCGAGGTCACTCAGGGGTCATCTGAGGTCTTATGGGCATGAAACTTGATGGGTACAGTCAACATTTCAAGCCAAATTTTTGGAAGGTCATTTTGGGGTCACCAGGGTCATCTGAGGTCAAATTAGTAAAACTGTCGTATGGGCATGAAACTTGGTGGGTACAGTCAACATTTCAAGCCAAATTTTTGGAAGGTCATTTTGGGGTCACAAGGGGTCATCTGAGGTCAAATCAGTAAAAACTGTCGTATGGGCATGAAACTTGGTGGGTACAGTCAACATTTCAAGCCAAATTTTTGGAAGGTCATTTTGGGGTCACCAAGGGTCATCTGAGGTCAAATTAGTAAAACTGTCGGATGGGCATGAAACTTGGTGGGTACAGTCAACATTTAAAGCCAAATTTTTGGAAGGTCATTTTGAGGTTGCCAGGGTCATCTGAGGTCAAATTAGTAAAACTGTCGGATGGGCATGAGTCTTGGTGGGTACAGTCAACATTTAAAGCCACATTTTTGGAAGTTCATATCGGGGTCACCAGGGGTCATCTGAGGTCAAATTGGTAAAAACTGTCGTATGGGTATGAAACTTGGTGGGTACAGTCAACATTTAAAACCAAATATTTGGAAGGTAATTTCGGAGTCACCAGGGGTCATCTGAGGTCAAATTAGTAAAAACTGTTGTATGGGCATGAAACTTGGTGGGTACAGTCAACATTTCAAGCCAAATTTTGGAAGGTCATTTTGGGGTCACCAGGGGTCATCTGAGGTCAAATTAGTAAAACTGTCGTATGGGCATGAAACTTGGTGGGTACAGTCAACATTGCAAGCCAAATTTTTGGAAGGTCATTTAGGGGTCACCAGGGGTCATCTGAGGTCAAATTAGTAAAACTCTCAGATGGGCATGAAACTTGGTGGGTACAGTCAACATTTAAGCCAAATTTTTGGAAGGTCATTTTGAGGTTACCAGGGGTCATCTGAGGTCAAATTAGTAAAAACTGTCGAATGGGCATGAAACTTGGTGGGTACAGTCAACATTTAAAGCCACATTTTTGGAAGTTCATATCGGGGTCACCAGGGGTCATCTGAGGTCAAATTGGTAAAAACTGTCGTATGGGTATGAAACTTGGTGGGTACAGTCAACATTTAAAGCCAAATTTTTGGACGGTAATTGGGGTCACCAGGACTGCCAGGGGTCATCTGAGGTCAAATTAGTATAAACTGTTGTATGGGCATGAAACTTGATGGGTACAGTCAACATTTCAAGCCAAATTTTTGAAAAGGTCATTTTGGGGTCACCAGGGTCATCTGAGGTCAAATTAGTAAAATTGTCGTATGGGCATGAAACTTGGTGGGTACAGTCAACATTTCAAGCCAAATTTTTGGAAGGTCATTTTGGGGTCACCAGGGGTCAGCTGAGGTCAAATTAGTAAAAACTGTCGTATGGGCATGAAACTTGGTGGGTACAGTCAACATTGCAAGCCACATTTTTGGAAGGTCATTTAGGGGTCACCAGGGGTCATCTGAGGTCAAATTAGTAAAACTGTCGGATGGGCATGAAACTTGGTGGGTACAGTCAACATTTAAGCCAAATTTTTGGAAGGTCATTTTGAGGTTGCCAGGGGTCATCTGAGGTCAAATTAGTAAAAACTGTCGAATGGGCATGAAACTTGGTGGGTACAGTCAACATTTAAAGCCACATTTTTGGAAGTTCATATCGGGGTCACCAGGGGTCATCTGAGGTCAAATTGGTAAAAACTGTCGTATGGGCATGAAACTTGGTGGGTACAGTCAACATTTAAAACCAAATTTTTGGAAGGTAATTTCGGAGTCACCAGGGGTCATCTGAGGTCAAATTAGTAAAAACTGTCGTATGGGCATGAAACTTGATGGGTACAGTCAACATTTAAAGCCAACTTTTTGGAAGGTCATTTCGAGGCCACCAGGGGTCATCTGAGGTCAAATTAGTAAAAACTGTCGTATGGGCATGAAACTTAGCACGAGGGGTACGGTACAGTCAACATTTAGAGCCAAAATTTTAGGTCATTTCAGGGCCACCAGGGGTCATCTGAGGTCATATTAGTAAAAACTGTTGCATGGGCATGAAACTTGGTGGGTACAGTTACCATCAGCCAGATAATCGTGCCCAGCCGATAACCGCCAAATTCATTTACCTCTCTACCAACAGTTATCGCAAAAGCAGGCGGTCACAAAAGCAGGCGAGACTCGTGTTCGAGAACCGCCTTGTATGATCAAGCATTCCCTTGTTTCCCTCAACTTCATTATTGTATAATGGGGATTGGGAAAAAGCAAAGAATGCTGCCATAATAACAATTCTTCTGTAAATTAACTTTGATGAGCCAGTTGCGTACCCAGACCGCTCCTACCCTAGGGGCAGGAGAAAAGGCGAATTTTGTCACCTCTTTCAACAGCCCGAAAAGATTTGCCTTTTTTTCGATGGTTTGAAAAAGTGAAGAGCAAAAAAAAAAAAGATAATAGGCACTAGCAACCTAAAAACTTTTTTTTAATTTTCATATATATTATTCCATTCCATTTGTTTCAGAATTTTTAAACATTGAAAATTGCCTGCCCTTTTTCTTTAAAGTTCTTTTTACCGCACTTCCGCTGCTGTTGCCCCTTCCTTTTTGCGGCCTCCTGCTTTGACATAGGGGGAGTCATGCCCAAATGCCCTTACACTCATGATTTCATCAAAAATAGCCCCATATCCATGATTATTGTATACATGCACCAGTTATAGGAATATTTTCGGACTTGGAAAATATGGGAGGACATCAATGTTTTCTGGTTTCGTTACATAAAGTTCTCATCACCGTTTTTGAACAATTTTGTTTAATATGAGTGTACGAACAGCTTTAGTATGAGTTCCCTCAAAAATAGATTACATTAAAATCAACCGGGAGCACTTCAATATGAAATGGATAAAGGTGCAGGGCTGACACTTCCACAGTAAGGGAGTTGCATTCGGTGAGAGCAAAATATAAAACATAATGGGGTCATTTGATGAGAGCATGATTTTTGGCATTCGGTGAGATGACAGATATACAAGTTATGGGGTCATTGGGTGAGAAATGGACCGGTTGGATACAAATTAAGGCATTGGGTGAGAATATGAAAGAGAACCAAAAGAAGCCTTGAACATCATGAATTTCTAGTTCTAAATGACTTCAAGTGGTTTCCAGTGGTAACAAAATCAGTGATAAACATGATAAAGGAACGTTGCTGTTCAGATTGTAAAATAAGGGTCTTTGAGTGACAAATTGAATGGAAAAATAAAGGGTCTTTGAATTGGTTACCAGCAGAGCGTGTGTTTGGAATAATATATGGGGTGTTTGGGTGACAGTGATTCTGAAAAATGAGCTCTTAACAGCCCTCCATATAGACGTCAACTACAAAGTGGGAGTGCTCCAAGGACACATTTAGGATTAATTGATGTGCAAATGCTTTAGCTAGTAGAATTAGGAGATATTTTTTAGTATTCTTAGGTTTTGCATGGTTGGGGGTGTCTTTTGATTCCTTATTCAAAACCACGTTTTGTAGTGCTTAAACTTTGTTTACTTGAAGTTTGTCATGATTCTTGCTCTAGTCTGCATCACTTTTTTTTAGAACTTAGCTTATGATGCAGGATAATTGCGTGCATGGTCGCGAAGGTTTCGCTTTATGCACGGATGCAAATTAGATTCCATGTACGCATTTGAGACTATTTGCAAGACCATGCAAGGCAGAGGAAACCTCAGTTTGTTGGGTGGGCTCTCACTGTGAAAATTTTTATACACGCATGGGGACTACCATGTGGGGTGCTGGTCAGCATTGACATCATAGACAGGTCAACATTTGAAAATGTGTGCTTGTTGGAGGCATTTTGTGTTAAAAGTGGTTAAACAAGCTTTTTTAAGATAATTCGAGGGTGCTGAATTCGAAAATGCTGTTTAACCGGTTCAGTTCTGGAGTCTATGCCCTCAAAATGCAAAAAACAAAATGGCCACCATTTTCAACATATTTTTGATAATAACTTGAATTTTAAACAACATAGGAGGTTAAAGATGGTGGCAATATCCATGTTTATGATACAGAGGAACCCAAATTGATTGGTACTGAAGTTTTAACTTGTATGGTTTTGCCGCCATGTTGAATTCCAAAATGGCCGCCATTTTCATCAAGTTTCTGCATTTTCTGCTATAACTTGGATAATAGGCAACATAGAAGTTTAAAAATGACGGCAGTACCCATGTTTTTAATACTAAGGATTCCAAATCATCTGCTATCTGTTGTAACTAGTTAGGATTGCCACCATCTAGAATTCCAAGATGGCCGCCATTCATTAGGTAATTTCTGGGGTGTGTTTCAGAAAAAACAAAATTGTCATCGTTTTCATAAGGGTAGATTACTTTCTCTGGCTAAATGCACTTTTAATTTCTTTAAAACAAAAACAGTGATATTGAATTAGTTTTCCAAGTGCATTTTAAAAGGTTAAAGATTTCAAAATGGCCGTCTTTTTAGCTACTAGGCCTATACTTTTACACCGTACAACTCCGTTAGGATCTTGCAACTATTTGATTCTTTCTATTTGACCTTTCACTTTGTAGTACAGTGCTTCCAAACTCTGATTAATGTCTTAAGTCTCTTCTGTTTCTGCACTCTTGTTGGCTGTTAAATGTGCTTAGCCTTTCTGTAACTGCAATTGCCACTTATACATGCATGAAACTATCTCATGCCATGCTTTGGGAATTGGAGGTATAGTGTCATCAGTTGTGGAACCAAGGTTCTATCTATGTAGGTCCATCCCATGTCAGTTACTTGGGGTAGAATTGGAGAAATGGTGACTGCTTGTTTCCAAATACAAGCCTGGTATTGTGCATACTTTGTGTGAAGCCTTACTGCATCAGATGTTGGTGGCAGATTCTCCTGTGGACAACCCTTGAAAATAGTATCACCCGTGCATTATCGCATTTATCCACATCAGCTGGCAATATATGGACATGGTGAGGATTCTCTTGCGTGATGGTGTCTGGGATGCCTTCAGAAGGATGCGGTCTTTCTTTTTTAGGTATGACCATACCACTATGCCAGATGGGGTACGACTTATATGGCAGAAATGAACTGCCTTCCACCAGAAGTCCTCCTTGAATTCCAGGCAGGAAACTTCGTTGTAAAAGAGTCTGGGCTGAAATTCGACCAAGTATCCCCTGATTATAGCCAAGAATGGTTGAATGGCACCAGGAAGAGGAACTGTGGGATTGTAGGTATCACAAGAAGTATCACTGCACTAGGCAGATGGTTACTCTCTTATAACTTGAGAACTTGTATATCAAGTAAATTAGGCAAGTGTTGCATGATGGAGCACTCCCAGTTGGAAAGTGAGTATAATGTACAACGAGATTACACCATCAAGAAATGAGCGTGACAATGTTTTCAGCAAGGGAGTACCATCTCCTGTACTGTAGAATATTTCAACCAAAGATTTGGTCAGTGCTAGTGGCATAGATTTCTTTTTTGACATGGGGGGGGGGTCGAAAAATTTCTTGAAGTATAGTGAATCCAGTACCTTTTAGATTATGGTACAAATGCGCATGAAAATATTTGTCATATTTAAGCTAAAGTGATGAAATATGGTGTAAAAGTGGAATACATATGCGCAAAAATTTGCACATTTTACCGTTTTAGGCTAAAATGGCCAAATATTATGTTAATTTGGTTGGAAACGCACATATACAGGCGTCAACATTGGGAGGGGGATGATTGTATCAATTTGTATGGACCATCCCCTGTCAAAATATTGGGGAATTTATCCCCTATCCCCCATGGATGATTTAGGGTCATCCAAGGTCAATCGATGAGGAAGTTGCTTGATGACCCGATCCCAATCATGTGACAGATTCATTCTAAATCCCCTGCTCCTGTTGAGGGACGGTTGTTCGGCTCGTACCCACACTGCCTGACTCCCTGCTCGAACTAACATATATAGTTCACGGTCCAAAATGACAACTTTGTCAATGTCAAAGCTGTGACCGCTGCCCTGAAGATGTTTGTATGCTGCTGAATCGTTGACACTTGAACTAGAAGTTCGGATATGCGACTATGTAGGGATTGGCCGGTGTCACCAATGTAAAGTGCTTGGCACTCCTGATCTTCAGCGCACTTGATACCGTAAACAACACCACTAATATACGGCCCTTAAGGCAGGTAGAAACATTGTACAGCGATTTGTGACAGCCTCTAAGACAGGGCAGGGCGTACAGATAACTTGGACCATATTCTGCAGGATGAACTTATGCCTGTTCAAATATCACTTGCTGCCATGAATGGGAGTCTGCATATAAGCAGTGGCGGCTGAGTTTGAGATGATTGACGTAACCTTTGACAGATACCAGCATGATTCCATCAAGACTGGAACCAGAACAAAACGAACCCGGGCTATCGACTAGTATGCTGGATAATAGAAAACCACAACGTTCCTCTACCGAATAACTGGACTAACTTTCTCTCACTTAGAGAGAATAAAGCAAATCTTGCCAAGCTCCTATCTCAACAGCTTATGACAAATGTTGTATCAATTGCACCCACAACACTTATAGTGGTTGGAGGATTTGCACATATCACAAAAAGTTAGATCTTCAAATTCAGGGATGGACACAATTGCACAACACCCCTAGAGGCCAACCATGAGGGGGCGGATACTCGCTTTGTACTTCATTGCATTAACACAAATGCTGAAGCTGTAGTGGTTTCAGTAAGTACGTACTTGTCTGGCGCTGCTCATTTTGACAAGATGCTATGCACTCAGCTGTGGATGAAGGCAGGATTTGTAAGAAGCCCAAATACATCCCAATCCACAAAATCCATCAGGAACTGCTGCCTTGCCAAGTGGAAGGTTGTGACAGTGTGTCACAGCTTGCTGGCTACGGCAACAAGACAGCATTGAAGGTGTTTCAAGCAATTGTTGACAGCTCTTGGCACAGTTCATTTGCTGTCTGTAATAGGTACATATGCCAGATGATGTGGACAGATGCGATAAGGCACATGTGATACTATTCTCAAAGGGTTGTCCACAGGAGAATCTACCACCAACATGCGAATGTACCAATGGATGTATTAGCAATTGCAGCTGCATAAAAGCTAAGCTTACATGCACATATGGTTGTGCATGTGCATTTACCAGCCAACAAGAGTGTAGAATTAGAAGAGACTTAAGGCATCAATTTAAGTTAGGAATCACTGAACTACAAAGTGAAAGGTCAAATAGAAAGAATCAAATAGTTCCAAGATCCTAACGGGAACAATTAGCCATAAGTAACATTAAGAGCCAATGTTAACAGTTTCATGAGTTGTATGGTGTGAAATATAATAGCTAATCTTTAACCTTTTTTTAATGCACTTGGAAAACTAATTTTAATATTAAATTTAAATTAAAAGTGCGTTTAGCCAGAGAAAGTAATGTACCCTTATGAAAACGATGACAATTTTGCTTTTTGAAATAAACCCAGACATTGCCAGATGAATGGCGGCCATCTTGGAATTCTAAATAGTAGCAACTAGTTACAGCAGGTAGTAGGTAACAGATAATATGGAATCCATGGTATTAAAAACATGGGTACTGCCCACAGAATTAAAACCAGAGAACCAGGACTCGACCGCCATCTTGATACAGGCATGGAGAAAAAATTGGGGGTATTCGGTTTCCCTCGGAATGCGCTCGAGGCATTCGTTGTCATGCAAGCGCGACATGGATGATTGGCGCATTTGAGAGACGCACTTGATGCGACCTGCACGCGAGTACCAAGACGCTTCAGATGAGACGCAGATTTGTTTTCGTTCGTCTCCGCGCACCGTCGGCAAGGACCCGAATACCCCCAATTTTCTCCCCATAGCTGACGGCGCGATTGTACGTGGCGGTATAGGGAGTCCCGGTTCTCCTTCTCTAATTATGTGGTACTGCCATTACTCTATTTTGCCTACTATCCAAGTTATAACAGGAAATGTAGAAACTTGATGAAAATGGCGGCCATCTTGGAATTCTAGATGGTGGCAACCCTAACTAGTTACAAAAGATAATAGGTAACAGATAATTTGGAATCCTTTGGTATTAAAAACATGGGTACTGCCATCATTTTTAAACTTATATGTTGCCTACCCAAGTTATTGCAGAAAATGCAGAAACTTCATGAAAATGGTGGCCATTTTGGAATTCAACATGGCGGCAAAACCATACTAGTTGAAACTTCAGTAACAATCAATTTGGGTTCCTCTGCATCATAAACATGACTATTGCCACCATTTTTAACCTCCTATGCTGTTTAAAATTCAAGTTATTATCAAAAATATGTTGAAAATGGTGGCCACTTTCTTTTTTGAATTTTGAGGGCTAAGACTCTAAAACTGAACCCGTTAAACAGCATTTTCAAATTCAGCACCCTCGAATTATCTTAAAAAGCTTGTTTAACCACTTTTCACACGGAATGCCTCCAGTAAACACAAATTCTCAAATTTTGACCTATCATACACAATATGCGTTCCTGACTGTCAACAACATTGAAATTCAACCTGGCTCTGTCACACTACGACGAACTGGGTTAACGAACATCACCGTATACAAAAATATTTTATCCGGTGGAAAAATCACCAGTCCGGCAGGAGATTCGGTGGGATTCGGGGTCCGATTCTCGTTCGTCTCTCTATGCGCTGTAGCCGCTAATAATCCTGCAGGCGTCTTATATACGATCGTTCAACGTCCGACAAATGACCGGATTTGGGGTCCGATTCTCGTTCGTCTCTCTATGCGTTGTGGCCGCTAATAATCCTGCAGGCATCTTATATCCGATCGTTCAACGTCCGATAAATGACCGGCGAAGCCGTCCCATGTGGCACCAGCAGGGACGTCGACCCTATCAGAAAAGTGGGGGAAGAGAGGGTTTTGAGAGGGTTTAAGGCCCCTCAGAGGCAGTGGCGTAGCAAGCACTTTTTCAGAGGGTGGACAAAGTGGGGTAAGACAACTTTAAGGGAAACACTTTGACGAAAATGGTCAAAATTGGGCTAAAAAGTATAAAAAGGACTACAAATCTTACATATCAGGGCAACCAGCATCGGGGGGGGGGGGGGCAATAGACATGATAGAGGTGTGAAACCTTTGGACAATGTAGGCGAAATTGAAGGCATTTGTGGATCAAGTTTAGCACTATTATTGGATACTATTTTAGTTTGAAAAAGCCGCAAATTGGTGAAACGAAGGCCTAATTGAAGCCATTGAAATGTTTTCACCATTATTGTATAATGCAAATAATTGTTTCAAACATAACACGTGGATGTCCAAAGCAAAAGCAAAAAGGAAGACTTGACCATTTTTCAAAATGAAGGTCCAATTGAAGCCATTTGCATGGGGACTGTATTTACATTATTAGGCTTGTTGTGTAAAAATTTAGTTTTAAAAATGGAAAATTTGGAAAATTGTTTTTTGGTGCACAATTTTTACACTATTATCGCCTTAAACAAAAAACAAAGGCGGCCCAAACTGAATTTGCAAAATATAAAATGTTACACTATCCACTGACACTTATATATAAAACTTCAGACTCGTAATTTCAGGTAAAGCATGCATGGATTGATTTGTTAAAGTCAGTAATAGACCCAGATCCATCTTAAATACTGACTTTTGTGACAAAATGTCACGGGCCCTGCATATCGACGGGCCGGCAGTAATTTGCACAGGCTTTTGGGCCAAGGACCCACCTTTAAGCACTGCCTATAATAATCACATGCCTATACTTAGGCTTACTACTATCCAGGGCCTATTCAATAACGTGCAATTTAACCTTTTTCTTCTTTTTTCTTTCTTGTCAATCACTAAAACTGGGTTTCTTGTCAATCACTAAAACTGGGAGGAATTTGATATCGCGTCCTCTACCCTTCAGAAAGTACCCCTCCCCCAATACTACTTACATGGGCCTACTAAATTATGTGCAATTTAACTTTTTCTCTTCTCTTCTCTCAATTTTATTCACTTTCTTTTCTTTTTTTTCTCTCCTTTCCCCCTTTTTTCTACTTGTCAGTCACTACTAAAAGTACTGGGAGGAATTTGATATTGGGTCCCACACCCTTCAGAAAGTGCTCCCCCCCCCCCCCATGATCGACGCACATGTTCGCCATAGGCCTACATCCGGCACAAGCACCTGCGAAACCTGTGGTATATAAACGAAACAATAACGAACAAACCCAGGGAATATATACAGGACAGTATGAACACACATCGGACATCTTCCGAACATGTGTATCCGGATAAATACCGAACATGTGTATTCGGTACACTCCGTTTCAACTTGAAACGGAGTGTCGACGGACTAAACAAACATCACCTAACACGAAACGCATTTGGCGGATAATAACAGGACATATGAAGAACATAAAATGAACATTGACGAACACAAACGGATTTGCTAAAATACCATCCGTTTCTTGTACGGAAGACCGATCCGGTGTAGTGTGACACTAGACGGACTGGGTCAACATACATCACCGAATAAAAAAATATGAACAGGAACGTATTTGCAACGAACATGGGCCGAGTGCAACGAACACAGAACGAAAGGAGAGCGAACAAACTCCGGCAATATGCAGCACCATACGAACACACATCGGATAAATACCGAACATGTGTATTCGGTACACTCCGTTTCAAGTTTTGTGCATGCAACAAAACTTCCCGACGGACTTAACAAACATCACCTAACACGAAACGCATTTGGCGGATGATAGCAGGACATAAAAAGAACATAAACGATCATTGACGAACAACAACGGATTTACTAAAATACCATCCGTTTCTTATACGGAAGACCTATTCGGTGTAGTGTGACAGGCACTGAACCAGATTTCAACCTATAGGTTGATTGAAATCGAGTTGAAATTTCAAAATCGTCAACATTGATTGGCGTTTGCAAACCCGCACATTAACTTATTTCAATGTTGTTCAATGGTGATCAACCTATATTTATGTGATTGTAACTTGTATTATTATGTTATCATTATCAGAGGAGAGCGTGGCGCAATGGTTAGGGTACTTGCCTTTAGTGCATGAGGTCCCGGGTTCAATTCCCGGCGGTGGTGATTTGCTGGGGTATTGACTTGGAAAAAAAAAAGTCTGAAATTAATTGGCAACATCTGTGGATTAAATTCAGACTTCCGCTCTCCTCATGGTTCATTTAGAATAATGGAAATGAATCATGAAAGTACTTCGTCCTTCGGAGGGACGTTAAGCCGTCAGTCCGTGTGCAGAGAGTCATACCTGTACATGTATTTCGCAGCCAGTTTCGAAAAGAGTAGGGTGTTAACCCCCGACTGTTTAACCCGTCCCGGTGTTCAAATGGACCCTAATGGAAATAAGCTTCAATAGAGGCTTTCTTGGGTTATCCAGGGTTGTCAAAATCCGAACAAATCAACAACAACAACAGTCCTAAAAGTGGCTGTAGGTTTTTCTTCTCATTGTTCAAGTTCCATGTTTCTTGGTAGCTTGCGATTTGTCTACAGGTATTGTATTTGCGCAATAAACATTTGATATCAATCAAATAAAAATTGAATTACATGATTGTATATAATGGATGTGAATGTGATTTAATACGGCTTGCTCCTATATCTGGGTGGGTGGAAATATGCAATTTATAATTATTATGTCTAATCTTAACATAAAGTTTAAACTTTAATAATAGAACAAAGTTCTTGGTCAACAGAAACCATTCAGTCCCAAAGTAATGATATCGATATGACGTCATGATATGTGATATGAGATGAGCACCCTTGTGAAATTAGAAAATTCCAGATGAAATGAAATATATGTAAATGTTTTGCTGAATATGCAAGATACAATGTACTAAAGTCGGAGTGCACGTCACAATCAGAGCCATTTAATAAAATTTCACGAAAAATTGTGTAATGGATGATCTTTGACTGAATATTTTATATAAGAGACAATATTCAAATCATGAGACCGGGGGACATTGCAATGGTCTAGTGACACGTGTCACCAGAAGATGGGCCTTTCGGAGGCATATGGTAAAATTTCCCTGATCAGAACCTCGATATTTGGGTTGGTTTACTTCTTTAGAATAACACAAAATTGTTTTAAATAGTTATTTGTAGCAGCAGCAGTGTTAAAAATAAATCAGCGAGGACTATAAACTGTACACAAAGGGGGGTCTCTTGAGGAAAAAAGAGAAATATTTTTATAGAACTTTTAACATGACGGCCTGAAGAGTTAAACTTTTGACCCCTGAATTATTCTATCGGACCAGGGGTTCATTTCCTTAAATTCAAAACAAAAAAATACAACAACTAGCTGGCAACACCCACCCCATGCTGGCAACACCCATTCCCATTCTAGCCATCATCACCTGTGAGGAAGTGGTCAAGTGCTTTTTGTTAATACCACATTTAAAGTCACCTAATTAGGCAGAAAATGGCAAAACCTATCTTAATGGAAGTGAGCTTAACGCAAGTGAGCTTAGAGTCACAAAACTAATGAAAAATGAAACTATTAAAAAAGACTATTACAAACCTGGTCACATGACAAGCTAAAAAGAAAGGTTTTTTTTTGTTTTTTTTTTTTGTATTCCCAAACTAAATGCACACATTGGTTCATCTTTATTTTACTCTAATCCCTCAGTATCTACCCAATACCCATACTAAATACAGCTCGTTGATATGGTTGTATTTATACCAGCTACATCCACCTAACCACATTTTATTCTCATGCATGATGAGACTGTCATGTCACTAATTTACTGTTGTTCTGGTTCAATCTTCAGATCCATATGGAATATACATCGAACAAAACGATATATTCTGGACGGATTGGTATGCAGACGAAGTTAGTCGTGTGGATCTTAACGGGGCAATGAGGAATGCTATAGTTACCAACGCAGACAATTGCAGGGGAATTACCGGACATGACAGGTATGGATATATTCATGTACAACTTATTAACAGATGTATTAAATGATAATAATACTTACGTAGAGTATTTATGTATTTTTGAACCGTTTGTTTTGTAGTGTCCATACATAGAACTTATTCTTAAGCTATTTATTTATTGTGTTTATGTTCATTTAATTTACTTAATTATCAATTTATCAATTTATTCGAGTACTACAGGGTGTCCCAGAAAAAATTACCGAGCAAATAAAATTGAACGTAAGTCGAGAAATATGCATCAGAATCAAAAAATTTAAAATGTATCGCATAGCTTATTTTGTTGTGCATCACATACAAAAATGTTATTTGATTCGGTTGACTGGTTGCGAAGAAATGAACGATAACATAAGGTGTGCATCAATTTATTTCATTCCAAGTTTGATCAACAGACACTTTTTTCATACTCGCTCACCGCTGCCTAAAGTGTGTGTATCTCATTAAACTTAGTCCATATTATCTATTTTATAATCGGACGGTGTTATGCCATTCATGCTTTCACTGAAGATGAATAACAGTTTGTCCGTAAAACTTTGATTTCTGCAATTGGAAGCTTTCCAACTTCAATTCTTTATGTTGTGCAAATATGTTATATTTTAACTTTCCAAAGAACATTTGAGACAAGAATAACAATGATCAAGTGCTTACAGCTTTACGTGTGATTTTTGATACCATGCAACATCATTACTGTTTAAGTTTTAAAAGATTTAAACTTTGCATTAAAACTTTTTGGAAATCTTCCAAAAACATTAATGTGTGTGAGAATTTGTTAAGCCAGCTGGAATTCTTTATGCAATAATTCTTCATGCAACATTAACGAAAAATATATATTTACAAGTACCGAGCATCATCTTATATGCAAGCTTTCATTTTCAATATCATGCAGGTTTTCAAATTTGAACAAACCTAATTAAATGTTTTGCAAGAAACAGATTGTTTAAAAAAACGAGGATTTCACAGAAGAAAATATGGAGCCCATTGGCAGTTAACAACTAGTGTGTATTATGTTGAATGACCTTTCTTTCAAACTTGGAATGAAGTGAATTGACACATGCGTTATGTAATCGCTCAGATCTTCGCAATCAGTCAACCGATTCCAGCGAAATTGGCGTACAAGATGCAGAATACGATGGGCTACACGCTGATGTTTAGATTTTTGGATTCTAATGTCTATTTCTCGACTAAGGTTCAAATTTGTTCGCCCGGTAATTTTTTCTGGGACACCCTGTATACTCCTCAAATCTCAAATTAAAAAAATCTTCAACTAACTTTCAGTTGATCAGATTAGTTCAATGTGCAATATTTTAAATCTCATCATTCATTAGTGATAAAAATGATGGTGTTTTGTCAAATGCGTCATTGAACAACTATTATTTAATAGAATATTCTTGTAATTCTAGCATCCTCTTTTTATGTAATATTCAGTAGATATCCACAAAAAAAGTTTATTCCCAAAATGTCAGTTGATTTCAATTTTGTGTTTGTGAGTTATGCATGATTGTGTGTATTACACTGCTCCAAAGACCACTGTGTTGTAATGTTGTTCTGTTAACAGAACGTAACACAAATCTGATGATTTTATTTGTTAAACAAATTATTAGTAATCTGCAAGAAAGTGTGTGCATATAAAAACTATATAGCCAGAGGTTTCCTCACTCTCACTCATTCACTCTGTCGACTTCTGTCGGACTCCTACGATGGCTCTCCAGATATATCTGTCATGAATGCAGCTCCGTATTTTGTTTGGTTGTCTTGCTTGGCCGCCCCACATTTCTTTTGCTGTGACTGAGTTTCCACAACACAAGATCTGACCAGTGGCGGCACCAAGAATTTTTTCGGGGTGCATGGGGGGGAAGTGAATTTCAGGGGGGGGCAAAATTGCCGCAAACATTTAAAATTAATGTAATTTTGGGTTTTTTACCTCAAAAGTGGGGGAGGGGCAAGAAAAATATGGGGGGAGGGCAATGCCCCCCTTGCCCCCTGTAGCGCCACTACTGGATCTGACACAACTTGCCCTGTACTTCTTAAACCAACAAATAGTAGTCTTTTCCTGATTTTACCAGTTACCTTTGGGAGTTCTTTATACAGAGGTTTCCAGTGGTATAAAACTCTCAACCTTTTTGTTTTTAAAGAAAGGTGGGGGATGAGGCTGTGGATCACGAAATGCCCCTTTAAAGTCATAATGTACGATCTTTTTTCAGAGTTTACCTTTATTTTTTCAAAACCGATTTTTGGCATATTTGTAATACTTACACATGTTCTAACTTAAATCTATGAGCAAACTGTCAAATTCGTCCTATTTGTAGTAAAACGGGACGATTTTCTGTTGGTCCGACATAAAGTCATAATTTTTTTAGATTATGACTTTATGTCGGCCACGATCGCAAACCGTAGTCTCCTACAAAACTAGCTTGGTTACGCTCCCTCCACATGTGAAGGGAGCGTAACCAAACTGGCCGCGTAGGAGGCTAACTCTGAGGCCGCACTCGCTGTCCTAATCCAAATCGTGCGAAATGTTTCGAATGATAGAGGTGAAGTTTATGATGTTGTTTCTTTGCAAATTCCCAATGTTTTTCGCGTCCAAATGTATTGGGAACTTTCATAATGATTGCATATTATCATTTTAGAAGAAAAAAAGAAAAATCTAAAAATGTAAAAAGATCGTACATTAAGGCTTTAAAGATGATTGTAACAATGATTTCAGCCATGCGAACATTTAATTATCCATGTGATATCAATATTATAAAACTGGTTTTGCCTAGACCTATTCGTGCAATAGTAACAAGAACTGTCTTTAAAAAGAACAATGCCATGGATGAAGAACAAGCTTCATAATTTTGCATTGAAAATGCTTGAATGTTATTAATCTGTTTTTTTAAAGGAATAATCAAATGGGTCAATATATTTGGTGCTTTCTGTCTTTTTTCTGTTTTATTATATGCTGAAACAAAATTCAGGATAGATTTAAAGTCATCAGGTCTTGGTAATCTTTGAGATGCATTAAGGTTTTTTTTCTTTTTCTTCTTGTATCAGTTAAACCCGCAATGTATCCGAGTAAAAACAATCTAGTTAATGTTCAATGTAAACCTTTCCCTCTCGCATTCATTACGATACAATGCTAGTATACATGTTTGTCCAGGGACGTAGGGTCTTTAATTAAGTAATGCATTGTCAGTTCAAGCCTAATTCACACACTCGATACAGTATAGCCTACTTTATTATTTCCATGCATATCACATCTATAAAATGTCAATCCTGATGATAAATGTAGCAAATGAACCCATAAATATCCATCTGTAAAGTCTCAAAGAAGTCCATTTTAACCAATAATTGGTTAATGTTGGTTAAATAATATTTCATTACTTACGGTCTTAAAGGGACATTCAGGTATATAATAGGTTTCAATGTTTAAAAAAAATATGGTGATCGAGCATAAGTACAAACTTAAAAAGTCTAATGATCATGTTTGGTGCTTTCAAGGTCCTGCTTGAATCCCAAGCCCAATCCCAATTGTAAGTAAATTACTATTCCTTTAATAGTATTGCAGGCGTTTGCAGCTATATAATTTAGACTGTTATCAGAATAAGCTTGCAACAAAACGGTATTCACAAAAGGTAGCCCAAACCTGTTACAGAGTTCTCAGTAGTGGTGAAAAATTATCAGATCCTGTAGGCCTAACTTTCACAAATCATGATGTTTTGTCTAAATAAATGTTGTTGCAACTTTCATTTGTTATTTCATGTTGATTGCACTACATAATGAGGTCAAAATATTAACATTCTAAAAATGTCCATTGACCATGCCCACAATATCTGTAAATATCTCCTTAAACAACTAAGATTTTTCAGTAAACTGCCACTTGATTAAAGGCTTTAACCTGTGAAAAGTTAACGGATCCTATACATCTCTGTTTAAACCTGTCAAACCAAAATTGTTTAAAAGAAAATGTGTGCATTAAACAGAAATTGCTTAAAATCATAAACTATTTTGCATAAACAGCGCAATCTGAACTTCTGAAAGAAGAGTGCTGTAATGCTTGCATTTATATTTTGTCAATAATTGGAACCCTAAATAACATCTACATAGATACTCAACAAAAATCAACTGTAAATCAACATGGCTATATAAAACTGAGAAGAAGAAAAAAAAACCCTATAATTACATATTATTAACACAACTCTTGAAGCAGTCAGCTGAATTGGCAATATACCGTACACAGAAGGAGGTATGGAGTTCCATTATATGATTGTCCGGAGGAAGAAACTTTATTTGTAGGTGTTTATATGGGATGTCATTATTGCATTGCAAAGCGATCATGGAGGAAAACCAAGCATTATTACAGGGTGATTTAAAATGAACTGTACCCAACTTCCCCCAATTTTTTATATACATTTGCGGAGATTGTACATATCAAAAAACTATCAAAGAAAGCAGTGATAAATGTTCTGTAGTAGAAATTTTGAATTTTGATAGTAGATGGTTTTATTCAGAAGATATCGCATTTTCAAGTTATCATCCTATTTTTAGACCAACACACGGAACTAAGTTTATCCGTGTTCTCTACCGCAATAACAAAAAATGCAACTACCATGACTACGTACATGTACAGCAAAACCAAGACAAATGTTATTTCGCAACATTAAATCAATAATATTGATATTGAATTACAATGTCAGGTTTGCAAAGATTACATGTTAAATAATACATGTAGAACAAAGGACCAGTTGACTTGAAATTGTAGAGGGAAATTTGAATTCAAATAGAAACGGTGCTGGTGCAATATCCATACACTCGTAATTGAGACCTGATTTTTTCACCAATAATAAACATAACCTAACACACAGCTTGCAATATAAAATTATTTAATTTTAATTGTATTTATTTATCAATTCATCTTTATTTTTATTTTTAAATAAACATGCGCAATTTATGTTGAACTGAAAGTGTCTGAGGGCAGTTGAGTGAACAAAATGCTGTAGAACACATAGTTTGAATGAAATACTCATCGGTGTGCAACATCGTTTTTGGTGTGTTTTATAAGAATGTACTTTTCTTCAAAACCATTAGAGGTAAAGACATGATTTTTTCACCAATAATAGGAAACATACTACCCTGTTACAGCATACAAGCTCAAATTATTTAAATATCGATAGGTATTTTATTTCAATTTTTGAAGTTGGGTACAGTTCATTTTAAATCACCCTGTATGTTACAATAGAGTCCCTGATCATCACTGCCTTTGGTGAATAATAGCATATTATTAGAATGTTTGAATCTCGCGCGTATAGGCATTTTGCCTTATACAGCAGGAAGTGAAAAAAAAAAAAAAATGGAAATTTAGCAAAACAAATGTCAAGGCAACCCCCCCCCCCCCCCCCATCACACACCTACATGCGATACGTTCTGAGCATTTTATAAATATAATCAGGTCAAGAAGTTTCTGTACTTGAGATCGATGTTTTAGTAACTGTTATAATAATATTCAAAAGGTTAAAATCAGAAAATTAAAAGAATACTGATTGTTACTGAAAACAAAATACTCCTTAATTTTCTATTCAAAATTTTGAAAAGTATAGGAATAGGAATAAGTTGGCAATATTCTCCAATTAAGTCAATATTATTCAATATAAGTTCAATTTGATTCAAAACACAAGCTGGGAAAATGTAGAAAAGAAGAAGAAGAAAAAAATCCTGAGGGAAGGCCTGGGTGGGGTTCAAATCGGGTTCAAGCGTCGGCATGCGATATACGCGTGACATAAAAAAAAAAGTTACAATGCGCTAACTGATTGCGCCACGAACACAAAGATTTATATCTCAGGTAAAAAGACAAACTCAATGAAAAATAAGTCGTAATCTTTTATAAAACTAATTGATATCTCTCATATGTGTTTTATTTGCATGATTGACAAGAGAAGTCAAAGTTTATTTATTTAAGCAAACAAAATACAAGTTTGCAATTGGCAATTAAATTTCCCTTTTTTAAGGGGGGGGGGTATGGAACAAGACGCCGCCGCGAGGCATTCAGAATAACATTTGTTATTAAAACAATGCGCCAAGCTTATGCACAATATATCATGTCCGATTAACTTAGGATATTTCAACTTTTATATATTATCCTATTTTTTTTAAAACTCTATAGTGACATTGTGATTTGAATCCCTTCATGAGTATATGCATGGTCAATATGCACGTAGCTCCTCTATCCATGTACTTGCCCAGCTCAGAGATATAGGGTTTATAGTACAATTTGATCACAGATATTGAAACTGTGGCTTCTTGCTCTTGTGGAGTATCTTGCTTTTATCAGGGAATTACATGTAAGGCCAATAATATAGTGCCATTAAAATTCACAGAAATTGCATACCTTGATTTTAATGTGTGATTGGGAAAATGATTTTAAAATATTAGCCAACATGAATTTTGTATTTTTAAAGATTCATTTACAAAGTGACTTGGTCTAGTCTAGCTGTGCGTAGTGTGTCTTGTATTCTGTTCAGGTAGAATTTCAGCATTTCAGGGAACCAAGCGTAGAAGAGCTTATCCAACCTGATGCCAATTTTCATGTACATGGCTGTCTCTCAGCCTAGCCATCTATCCTGTCGGGCTATACTGAATAGGGACATTCGTTCTTTCTTGCTCATCTGATCTATGCGTTTATTACTTATTTTGTGAAACCAAGACCATGCTGGTTATGTTGACCTCTGCAGAGCTCGTAAATAATCAGATTTTGTTCCTTTGCATTGAGTTCTAACACACTATTCCACTACTTCTTTTCTATTTGTCTTGGCACACTGTACAATACACAAGTAGGGTCTCAGGTTCGACTGTATATTTCATTATCTTGCATTTCACAACTGTGGCTAGGACGTAGGTTGCAGTCCTTTGTTTCTTTTCATATACAGGATAGATTGGTTTGCACATCTTGACAGACCTATCCACCTCCCCGGTCCACCTCTTGCTGCAATGTGTTGCCAAAGTCCGGTGATTCTTGGCATACTGTGTGTATAGGGAAGCAGCGCGATGGATTCCCACAATATTCTACTAATATGGTGTTCACACAACCACAGTTTTCCATTGCTGTTGACACGGTTTGAGTGGTCTCAATCTGTTTTCTCCGAGAGGGTTTTCAGGTAGGCCACCACTCTTGATCTCTAATTCTCTTTATCGCTAAGAGCCTTGAATGTCTTTTGGCTAAGGAATCTCTTTCCCATCAATGCATAGGTGTGAATCATAGGCTTAGTATGTTGTAATTATCTTCCCATTGGGTTGGAGCATTTGAACCTTCTTTATGGCATTGCTCTTACACTTCTCCAGCAGGTGTGGTACAAATGTAGTTCTTCAGTTGGTAGCCACGGTTTTCTTAGGCAGGGTCTACACGTGACGGACTTGGGTCTGTAATGGTCGTGACAGACCCAAGTTCTGTAATTAACACCTACAAATTGCATCACCAGGCAAGACCTTGGCAGCCTGAACACATCGAGGAAAATCGCATTATTATTATGCTCTAATTGTACACTAGTGTACATGTTTCGTTAGAAAAATAAAAAGACTACAAAATGTCTCTGTACAGAGTGACTGTTTAAAAAAGGACACCTGCATCCCTTGTTGTGTCCATATTACATCAGGGCTTTATCCTTCATTCTTAGTGATATAGCCAATCTTCCCAGTTAGATGGTCCTATTCCCAAATCGGTATCCTTATAGCTCAATGTGAGTTGAGCTGGCGCAGATATCGTAGCGCTCATTGTGTGGGGTTTAGATGCACTCAGGGTACTTTTCCGGTAAATATTTGAGACAAAATGGTGAATTTTTCCTGTCATATGAAACGAAACAATAACGAAACTAGCAATTTCAAATCTTAAGGCCAGAGTAATGGAAGACACATTCGTTCATGCCCGAATTTGAGATTTCTTGATATTTATCAACACTAAGATGTATTCTTTCACTTGAAACTGATAAAATACAACTTGCTAATATTTACTCGTATTTTTGCTTGATTTGTTTCACTCTTTTCAACTCTAAAAAGTCACATGGCTCAAGACAGCTTAGTAAATAATGAGTCAGAAATGCGCGAATGCGAAATATTTTGATTACGCGTGCGATTCGCTTAGCGTGACGCGGCGCAACTGTGCGTATGTCCAACGCAGTCTAGGGCATTTGGTTTGTTGTTCACGCCAGCAAATAGTAGGATCAAAATATGACATAGCTACCACATGACCCCAAAAAATTGCAACAGAAGGTTTTTTGGTATTTTCTTGCAGTATAAGGTCTAATAAATAACATATCAAAAGTTTAGAAAAATTGAACTTGGGGTAAGGGTCCAAATGTGACGTAATCAAAATGGCCGCCAAAAGCTGGAAAAATACCCATTAATCTACTGATTTCATCCATTTTTCACTCGATATTGTGGGTTCCACTGGTGACAATCTTGTTCAGTTGTACATTACTGATGTAGTAATAAATCTTTATATTGTGGTATTCAGATGGATCAATTTGACAGCCATTATGCATTTCAAAATGGCCGCCGTTTTGGTACTTTGACATTTAAAATCAAATCATGCACGTAATTGTAAAGCGAAACTTTTAAAAGCGTTGGCTTTTTCTAAAATAGCCAATATCCTTTGTACCCATATTCCATTAAAATTTATATAGGCATACGAATCAAATTGGCAGCAAGAGTGAATTTCAAAATGGCCGCCATTTTGGTATGTTGGCTTATTGACTTAAACTATGCACTTATTGCAACTTGAAACTTAAAGCGACAGAAATTCTAAAATAACCAACATCCTATGCACCCATAGTACCACTTTTAAGTAGGCATAATGTACCAATTTGGCAGCCATATAGCATGGCTGTCAGATATAATCACCATATTGATATGTTGCTTTTAGTATATTCTTGGAAGTACACAAAATTCATCTTGCTATACCACGATGCGATGCCTTTGTTTGCAGTAGTATATATCAACCACATTGTATTATACATGTCTGTTTGTTGTCATCATCATCATCGTCATCATCTGAGAATAGTTCTTGATCCATGTTCTCACATTGGCCTATATGTGTCCACATGCTCCAGAGCAATTGAGTCCATTCTTTCTGTATCTACATTTCACTTTGATGCATCCTGCAGAACAACTGCATCGAATCATCTTCATCAATGATTCTGGTGCTGGACTTCTTTTAATCATGAGTGGAACAAATTTGTCACCTTGAAAAATCCATCCCCAGTCACTTGGATTCATACCATCACTTTTACACATCCAATGCATGCCCTGTAGATACATTCTCATGAAGTAAAGCTTTGCAGCAGAGGGTGTGGGTGGAAGTCTTTCAGGTTCAACAAAGCTCTTTGCTGTGCAAACTGTTTTGGAAAGAAACATGTAGAGTAAGGATTCCAAAGCGTCTGATTGCTGACCATTAAACAGAGACACCATTGCTTTGCAGCCTTCACTTAATACATATTCTTGATCCATATTGAGAGTGCAAAATGCCTTGGAACAAACTTGTAATACAGGATCACCAATGATGATTTAGTTGAATACAGACTTGCCTACCCCAAATATTCTTGAAGTAGTGTCGCAACCTGAAAACGCATGGGCAAACAACAAATCCGAACAAATGTCATAACTGAGTAAGCGCTTCGGAATCTTGATATCATACACATATGGTTTATCATTGTCAGACAGAAAGTACAGGTCCTTACCGTCCTTTTCTGCATAATGAAGAAGTAATACCAACAGATGTGTCTTCTACAATTAGGGTTGTTGACTTAATGATGTCATTGCGACTGCTGCTTTCACTGTATCAACATGTGCATCTTCTTCGGCGTGGATCACATGGTATCCTTTCTGTTGCATATGGTCACCAATTAGTTTAATGAGAATCTGTTTGCTCAGATCATTTGAGTTGAAGGCTTCTTTCTGCTAGCATCTGATATGTCTACCTTATTTGCAACCTGACTCTTGTGAAAGATGCATGATTATCAGAAGAGGAACATAGTGAGCAGTCCTTGGAATTGTCTCAGGGCCATCCGCCTCTGATAAGTCGCACGATCCTGTATGGCTTGTAATAGTGATGCAATGGTTTGGTCATCAGTGACCTTGACAGTCCAAGCAGATGCAAGGGATAAATGCCGATGAGGATGTTAATGTGCAAAACCTGTTCAAAGTAGGTAAAGATACAGTCAAACAAATGGAAGGACAGGCTGTCCTTTCATATAGCTACAAATGGAAGGCTAGAGTCAAAATGTAAGGTCCAGGTCACTGATGACCAAACCATTGCTCCAGTTCTGTTGTTTCAAAGGTTCCTGGTTGTATCACAATCTGGAGATCTGTGCTTAGATAAGGAAGTTTATCATTAACTATCACCATATCCACCATCTTTGTTTGAAGCAAAGTATACGTATGTTTTACATAAGCCAGATAAAGCACCACTACTACAAGCCATGCTCCTGAAGGTTCTCTTCTACATCGCTTGAAGTGGGCAGAAGGAAGCACCCTTGCCGATAATTATGCATCTTTCACATTTGATCACTATGGCCAGACCACAGTTGTCTTTGATGGATACACTGGTGGACCAACCACAAAGGATAACACGCATCAGCGCCGCAAGAGTCGGGCTGCAAATAAGGTAGACATATTATTAGATGCTGGCAATTTGCTGGCAAGAAACGCTTACTCAGTGATGACATTTGTTCGGATTTGTTGTTTGCCCATGCGTTTTCAGGTTGCAACACTACTTCAGGAATATTGGCGTAGGTATGAAGTCTGTATTACACAAAATCATCAATGGTGATCCTGTATTACAAGTTTGTCACAAGGCATTTTGCATTCACAGTATTGATCAAGAATATGTAGAAAGTGAAGGCTGCATAGCAATGTATCCCTGTTTAATGGTCAGCAATCAGAGTCTTTGGAGTCCTTACGCTACAGGTTTCTTTCCAAAGAGGTTTGCACAGCAAAGAGCTTTGTTAAACCTGAAAGACTTCCACCCACAGCGGCAAAGTTTTACTCCAGAAGAACTTATCTACAAGTCATGCATTGGATGGTATGAATCCAACTTAATGGAGATGGATTGTTCAAGGTGACAAATTTGTTCCACTTATGATGAAAAGAAGTCCAGCACCAGAATCATTGCTGAAGATGATTCGATGCAATTGTTCTGCAGGATGCATCACAGTGAAATGTAGCTGCAGAAAGAATAGACTCAATTGCACATATAGGCCAATGTGAGAATATGGATCAAGAATTATTCTCAGATGATGATGATGATGATGATGATGATGATGATGATGACAACTAATTCCAACATACATGTATAATACAATGTGGTTGATGTTACTTCTTCAAACAAAGGCATCGCATCGTGGTATAGCAAGATGAATTGTGTGTTACTTCAAGAATATACTATTGATTTTTATAGCTGACAGCCATTTTGAAATGTAAATATGGCTGCCAAATTGGTACATCTTCTTCAAGTTACGGCTCAACACCCCAGGTAGAGAAAAGCTAGTCGGTGCATATGCCTACTTGAAAGCATACTATTAATGGTGCTGTGGGTGCAAATGATGTTGGTTATTTTAAAAGTTCTGTTACTTAATGTTTCAAGTTACAATACGTGCACAATTAAACTCAATAAGGCAACATATACCAAAATGGCGGCCATTTTGAAATTCACTCTTGCTGCCAATTTGGTTTGTATGCCTACCTCTATATAAATTTGAATAGGAATATTGATTCAAGGGATATTGGCTATTCTTGAAAATCTAACGCCTTAAGTTTCACCTTACAATTATGTGCATGATTTACCTTCATAAGCCAAAATACCAAAATGGCGGCCATTTTGAAATTCATTATGGCTGTCAAAGTGAACCATCTCAATACCACAACATAGAGATTCATTACTACATCCAGTAAAGTACTTCTGAACAAGGTTGTCACCAGTGGAACCCACAATAACGAGTGAAAATTGATAAAATCAGTAGATTAATGGGTATTTTTCCAGCTTTTGGCGGCCATTTTGATTACGTCACATTTGGACCCTTACCCCAAGTTCAATTTTTCTAAACTTTTGATATGTTATTTATTAGACCTTATACTGCAAGAAAATACCAAAAAACCTTCTGTTGCAATTTTGTTGTGGTCATGTGGTAACTTTACTCTACTAAAATGTGGTGTAAACAAAACAAAAATTTGCAGTCAAAATGCCACTTAGATTTTTTAATTATTTTGAATTTTGGCGAACTGAAAGCAGACATTATAGATTTATTGGTGCAAAAAGATGCATATTTAGACCATGCACCAGTTACAGTTTTTACAAGCGTGAAAGTCTTACCGTTTTAAAATATAAGGACGTTTTGTGCATAATTTTGACATTTTTTTACTAAAACGTCAATTTCTCAGAATTCACTTTTGACAATATTGCACGATTTTTGTGACAAGATAACTTGAAAATTATGCAAGCAAAAGGTAAACTTTTTGCACTATCGTTTAGAGTACATCAAAGCCTAGGGAAGGTTTTCTCATTTTTTCAAAATATTTGTTTTAAACAAAAGTATACACCATTCTGTGCATTTTTTAGCTTAATAGAGTGCAAAATTGCTTTTTTCACATGTTTTTTTCAAGCAAAAACAGTAATGGCATTTTATTAAATGATAGCTATTTCATTTGTAATGTAATGTGCAATGCCTTCTTTGTGTACGTCTATCCATGTCAACAAATCGTGCTGTGCATCATTCAGAATTCGTCATTCACCTGGCCTAAATAGTGATCACTCCATTTAGGGAGGCTACTTTTCATGCAAAATTCTCAAAATTGATAGCAACCGTAGTAACATTCAGTCCTGGGCGAGATTCATCAAATCCATCCTAAGATAATTTGGTAAGTGGCTGTATCAACTTCTTGTACTGACCATTTGCATTGCTACGTTGTAAAACCATGGGCAGTGGTCGCAACCACATGGGGATAAGCTCCCTTCGATTATCCTCTGAAAAATTACTCAAAACTCTTCGGGTTAACCTCAAATCAGCCGGTGAACGCTCATTTTTCATTTTGCTGCTCCAACTTTTTGGAACTCGCTTCCAAACAACCTTCGTAGCATCCCCACACTTTCTCAATTTAAACGCCAGCTTCAAACCCATCTCTTTGGTCAAGCTTTTCCAGATTCACAGATTTACTTGCTTTTTTGTCTGTTTGTCTTTTTCATGTTTTGGCTACACACTAGCTACACTGTCCGTGGAGGTATTAGGCCAAAAGAAAATATTGTTGTGTTGCCCTCAAGTGGAAAAATGGGAAATTTGGGTAGGACGGTCGGATTATTATTATTATTATTTTTTTTTTTAACCTTCAGTTTTTAAAATCCCCTCAAATATTAAATAATGCTTGTTCAATTAGGGAACATTTGTCAATTTTGACTTCTGGATACCTGTTAGACAACAATTAAAGACTAGTCTTACAATAAAATATTAATTTTAAGTGAAAAACATTGAGTTTTTGAACAAATCTGTAAAAATCATCATTCAAAAAAAAAAAAAAAATGCGACCCTGATTTTTCAGGATTTAGGGTAGGACGGTTGAGGGCAACACAGCAATTTTTTTTTTTGGCCTTATCAGATTCTTATAAACTCATGAAAATCTATGACATCATAGGCGTAGATCCCGGGGATGGGGGAATAAATCCCCCAATATTTTGCCAGGAGGGATGGTACATACAATCATCCCGCCCGCAATGTTGATGCCTGTATGTGGGTTTTGACCAAATTAACCTCATATTTGGCAATTTTTGCCCACAAAGTTCAAATTATTTCGCGTTTCGTGGGAATTTATTCCTCTTTTGCACCACATTCCACATTTGTACGATAAACTTATTCTGTTATTCTGTTACCAAAAGGTGCTGGATTCTCTATACTTCAAGATATCCCCCATCCCCACCCCCCAATGTCAAAAGGAAGTATATGCTACTGAGCGACATCCTTAATTCCGGACAAATTAGATGTTAGAACACTTAACATCGGTATTTCAAATAATAATAACAATAACAATAACAACAACAACAACGGTATTTCAAATAATAATAACAATAACAATAACAACAACAACAACAACAACAACAACAACAATAATAATATTAATAATCATAATCATAATCATAATCATAATCATAATAATGTACCATCTACCTAGACAACCTATTCTGAGGTGCAAACATTGAACAATTAAACAAGTATATATTAGGGCCTGTCGCCAAATGAAGATGAAGTCCAAGGAACAGAAAAACAACGTTTATCCGATGATCTAAGGTGACATGCTGGAATATATAAATTGATAAGTTCACTGATATAAGAAGGTGCCATGCCCCATGTCATGGAGCCCTTTCCTGATGAGAAGCAGGAGTTTAAAATGAATGCGATACTAAATTGGTAACTAATGCAGACGTTGTAAGACAGGTTAAACATGATGAAATTGTTTTGAGCTGTCGTTCAGTGATTCCATCTAGTAAAGCATTTGCATTGTCAAGATGTGATGTGACTAAGGCATTGACATGTGTAGCAGCAGTATTATCATCAAGCACTTTGCACATTTAATTAATGTTTCTAATCTGAAAATATTGATTTGCACACATTTTTGATGTAGCTGTCCATTGAGAGAATGTCGTCAAATATAATTCCTAGATTGCGAGCGAGTATTATTAGAAGCTTAAATGTTGGCAGAATCAATTTGAAAAGAGTTGGGGTGAAGTTTTGGTTAATAGTTGGAAGTGATAATAAGAAGTTTTGCATCATTTAATTTCAATTTGACTATTGACTATTTGACAATTCAAATGTTCCGCCCTTCATTCCACCTTTCAATTTATGTTGTAACCTGTTGATTAGGTTATGTCCCCCAGATACACTCAGCATTGATTGGTGGGTAAAGCTGTAGTAGTAAGAAAGGGTTTAGACTTCACACCAAAGAAAGCAAAAGTGTCCCAACAACTTGTGACTGGGATTGTAGATATCTGTCTTAAACTTATTATAAAAAATATTCACATCTGCCATGCAGCCTTTGTTGCGGGGTGTACAGTATGGTTCAATACAATGACAATGCTGTATATGGATGTTGATACACACTTACACAGCCATGGGCGCCAATCCTGGGGTTGGGGGCAGGGGGTGTGTCCCCCACTATTTTGTTGTTCTTTTCAGCCACTTTTTGATAATTCTGGTCAAATTCCACCCCCCCCCTACACACACACAAGCACACATTTCAAGACAGGTTGACGGTAATGTACACATCTATATCACACCCTGGTGGCGGGTGGGGGTTGGAACGTAGTGTGAAATTTCCTTCAAAATACGAGTATAATTGCTTACACAAAAAACGTTGACTTTTATACCCTTGACAATTGACACCGTCGACTTAAATACAACGGCTTAAACATAATAAGTGATCCGCTTATTAATTTTTCTGCTATATAGCGCCAATAAATGTCTGCGTGTTTTTCTGAAATTATGATAATGAAATGAGACCATTTTGACAGAAATGGTGAGTTCTTTTCCCCGGTTCTTTTCAGCTGTTCAAGCAGTTGTCTGTTTAGACTATCTGAATTATCTGTGTGACACCTACAGGGTGAGTAAAAAAAAGTGCAATAGAGCAAAGAATCGATATTTATGAAAGAACCAAGTTGAACTTTCACATTATTGAAAGTTTCTATAAATGCCACACTCAATAGTCACCTTCTGTGAAAAAATGAAGTTACTCGTTGTTACCGTTTGATTTTTATGAGTCCCTTTGTTGCGATACCCAATTTCATTATTTGTACACGAAGTACCATGTATTTTGAATGGGAGCACACAATGCACGATAAATGCACCAGCTCTGAAACGGACTTTAACTTAAATAAGGTTGATTTTTGCGTTCTTTTTTCTGTTCAAACAAACTTTGTAACATTACTTTAAGTCCTTCATACCTCACTCGACTCAAACTCCAGTTTTTTTAATCCCAATATGTCCAACTTACTGGATATTTTGAAATTCACTCCACTTCAATTTGCGCGCATTTTATTTCGACATTTGAAAAACCCGCCTACAAATTTATATGGTTTTGATAGAGAATAAAGGGAAGGGAAAATGAAAATAACAACAAATAATGTTTCTTCTCCTTAAACAAGACCAAGGGCAATAACACTTTGGGTGTTCCATTTTATTTCAATGCCAATGAGGTTAAGAAAATGGCAGTGGTTCCAAATCTACCTTGCACAGAGTGTGCTGACATTCAAATTTTAGATGTCTCTTGGACAAACATTAAAATTGGGTGTCGTTATAAAATGTGTCATAAAAACAAAACGGTAAATGACAATTCCTTGATTTTTTCACACAAGATCAGTAATGGATATGTTAATTATAAAATGTTTTAAAACATAAAAGGTTCAACTCGGTTCTTAAATAAAAATGGATTCTTTTCTCTATTGCACTTTTTTTGACTCACCCTGTATTATTGGCCATACTAGAATGATAATATAAATAATTGATGAATATAAACCTGGAAAGAAACAAGTGAGTGAAGAAAGGGCAGGAAGGAGGAATAGAGGAAATGTTGAAGGAGAGATGGAGAGGAGATGGGAAAGTTAGAGGGGAGAGGAGAAATGCAGACAGGGAAAGAAAGAAAGAGGTTAAAGAATAAGAGGGCTGGGAGAAATTTTTAAATAGTTCACAATCATGTTAAATGTTAGTAAAAATGTGTAGACTAACTTTATATCATTTCTAAAATTTGGAGTGAGGCTGGGGAGAGAATTTTTAATAAAGACAAACAGGCAGAAACCAAATGTTCCAAAAAACCAACCTCACTACAACAGTTTGTTGGTCAAGAGATGATGTATAGCACACATTACACTACGCGGTATTTTAAATTGGGAAAATTGCCTTTTAGACTGGGAGATAGCAACACTGCCTTTGCTTCCCCAATGACAAATCCATACCAATTTTATTAGGTTCCTTAGATGGTTCTAAAACACATTCAAGATGTTCCCAAAATTAGAAGGTGGCCTAAGCGCGTAGAGGTCAACACAGGGACACATTTCAAACTTGCTCAAATTTGTTGCAAATCATACCAAAGAATTTCTCTTATCTCAATGATCCAGGATCAGGGGCTATTTTAACGTGTCTCACTGTCACGTTCGTCACGAGATAAAACATTCGTGCAGTGACAATTAACAATCTGTGTAGATATGCTTTAATAATAGACAATGGTAGAGCCTTCCTTACGTTCACATCCAGGTAAAATGTCAATTTTTTTTAATTTTTGAAACGCACTCTACTTCATCAACACTTTTATCTCATTGCACGAACGTGACAGTGAGACACGTTAAAATAGCCCCTGTCCAGGATATGTATAGTGTGACCTATCTGCGACATACCATTCTTGAGATATAATCAAAAAGGTCAAACCCAGGGGCATCGTCAGGTTTTTGGCCACTTGGGGTCAAAATCTAGAAGTGCTAAAATTTCAACGAAAATGGTCTCAAATTGTTTGTCATGTCAAATAAATAAGTTTGCACTGTGTGAAATGCTTTGTTAGTAACAAAATCTGACAATTAAATTTGAAAATGTGTGCTGAAGGCCCAATTGAAGCTACTCCTGGAATATTTTTCACTCTTTCTGTAATTATTGCTTTAAACTTGTAGTGTACCGGCGTCCAAAACTATTAAAATGGACACTGGTTTATCCATACGCAGGGCGGTGTCTCATGGGATATTCCTCCCTGAGAAGTTGGACATTTTGGAAAACCAAAGGTCCAATTGAAGCTATTTGATGCATCATTTCTTAAAACTATTATAGCTGTAAAGAAAAACAAAAATGGGCCCAAACTCAATCGGCAAAATTTTAAATGTTACACATGTCCACTGACACTTTTTATGCTTAAATTCAGACTAGCATTATTGCATTTAAAGCATGCATAGATTACTGTTGAAGTCAGCTTTGAGCCCGTCTTTAAAACTGAGTTTGGTGACATTCGGACCTGTCATTTATTCCTGTGCTGCCCCACCTTATCTGTGTTGTGTAAAAGCAGACTTTGGCACGTGAGCGGGGGACGTATTGCTTCCGCGATAGAAGGGGTGTCTGAGGGTGATGTGACTCCTGAGAATTTGCACTGTTGTTGATTTATGGTAGTACATACCTCTAATAAACTTGTACGATGCAGGGGGTTATCCGTTGTGTCCAATGAGATTTTTTCAAAATGAAGCCATTTGGTTCACAACATTTATACACTATAACTGGTAATAATAGAACAACCCTCAATAGAACAAAAATGAGCGTACTAATAGGCTTGGGACGAGGTCGAGTGTATCTGGGGGCTGTGCCCCCCCCCCCAGAAATTTTTTTTTTTTTTTCCAAAATGAAGCTCCAATTGCAGCCATTTGGTACATACACTATAATGTTGTGCTTGCTCGAAATCAACTGAATGATGAAATAATGGTTAAAATTGAGAAACTGTGTGTGTGGGGTGGATTTTATAGTATCTCCCCCTGCCCCCTCCCCCGGGTGTCCCCCACCCCTTTGACGCCCTTTTTAGATGGTAAGAACTAATCCTTATTTGAATTGATTTTGCATAACGAACAATTTGAGACCATCGAAATCGGAGCAAGGTTTGTTTCCGATTCCAGTTTTTGTCTCGCTACGGTGGTCGTTTCCACCAAATTTCATGAACCCGCAACAATCTATGGCGATTTGACTGTGGCCAAAAAAACTTACCGCCCCTTTTTGTGGCGCCCTCTACGGAGGGGCCACATATAGGCATGACTTTGTGAAAAGCTTCTAATTTCACTCTTGCTAGATTTACTCCTTAATTGTTTTGCTAAAATTATGCCCAGCTCAGAAATAAAACCACAATATGCTAGGATTTTACTTTATTATTGTTTTTTGATATGCACGAGATAAAATGATGTGTGTATATTCTTTGTTTAAAATACAAAATTAATGGACTTATAAAAACACCAAATAACCCGTGACCTTTGTATGGTTTAAACCAGTTTACGACTCTTAGAACCCGATAGACGGTGACATTTGACCATTCTAATTATGTATGTTTTGAACATGTTTGCACATGAACTAGTTGTTTACAGTGTGAAGAATATACAACATGCTCATCTATCAGGGCACAGTTCTTTAACCCCAATACATTTGTGCATTCATTGAATGACCTTTGAAAATGTGAGTACAAAAACTCATACTTTGCAACTTAAGGTCAAATTTTGCACTATGATTGTTTAATTGAGGTTATTGATAATATGCCACTGGAATGAGGCCATTGTGGTCCATAATGATTGCACACGGTGCACCTAATCCTTAAACCAACACCAATTAATTATAGTTGACCAACACAACCACTGACCAATCATGAAATCACTAATTGGTTTATGTGCTTGAATCGACTGCTAATTGATTGTGACCAAAGATATTAGAATACAGCTCAGTATCTTTGTGGTGACTATCTCTGATAAAAAACATTAATTAACGAAAATCAATTCTGGTCAGCAGAGAAAGGAATAAATTCGGAAGACATGACTGTGTTGAAGGTCAGAAGTGTATTTGCAAAAATAATATTTATTGTAATATGCCTAACTGCTGGGAAGGGTTCCTAGCAAGGTAAAGTGAAAGAAACCCCAATGGCTATTTTGTCTGTTTAAAATAGAGTTCTATGGCCGACTTAAAGTCATAATTATGACGTAATTTTGTTATTTATTAATTAATTTTTAGCAGAATTAATAACATAAAAATGGGCTGTGGCCCGTTTCATGAAGAATAACGATCGATCTTACCCTTGATTTAACAGGCCTGTCAATTGCTTGGTATTGTTTGATATGAATGGAGGGTATGATTGTTTTGTATTAGTTTAAGTATTTCCTAGCCTCTCTTAGCCACATGGTTGGCTACAAAAGACACAGAGTATACCTTAGGATAAACTGGCATGAGTGCGCCGACCCCAAGTTTTCAACATTTCAGGATTGTTTCTGGACGGAGGTCGGGTGAAAAAGGAAATTACGTTTACATGACTTTGTCGAAATTCGTCGTGTGACAAGAATGAGTGTATAGATGACTAGGGGAAGCTTACTTATTTGTGTCTTCTAGTTATCCATCATATACCCTAGGCCCTGCATAACGAAATTCAACAATATTCAATATCCAAAGCAATATCCTCACTACAATAGGCCCCCAAAACAGAACTCCCACCCCACATAATCGCAAATTGACATGAAAGCTTCATTCCATGAAGCATTTCTCTCGTATTTGATCATCTTCTACTCTTCCCTAAAAAATCATTATAATACCAAATCTAATCACCATGGAATTCACCATATCCCGTCCAGCTCACATTGGGCGCCACATTCCTTTTTTAAAGGAATTTTTATTGCCTATGAGTCAAGAACGGTGTGCCAAACTATATTGTTTATGAATTCTTGAGGTGAAAGGAATATTTTGTTATGGCTTTAAGCCAAATTTGGGCACGTTCGAAATTTAACCCCTGTGTTGACATTTGATTGACCCTTACATGCTTAGAGGAACTTTTTGATTCTGAGAACTTCATGAATTTGTTTTTGGGACTATCTGCATGTCGAACTTAAAAATGTTAGTTTAGCAGTGGTTTAGGTTAGACCTGTGTGATGTAAAGGCAGTGTTGCTAGCTCCCTGTGTTGACATTTGATTGACCTCTACATGCTTAAAGGAACTTTTTGATTCTGAGAATGTCATGAATTTGTTTTGTTTTTCTGTATGTGTAACCTAAAAATGTAATGGCTGTGTTGCTAGCTCCCATTCTGTTCATGTTAATCTTTCAGTTTGAATAGGGAGTTAGCATTGGCTGACAATAAAAAACAACACTAGGATCAAAACAAGCTAAACTACACCAAAACAATGAATGAACACATTTTTGATAATCTCTCAATGAAAGACCTTGTTTTTTAACTAAAATGCACAACATTTTCATGATTTGTCTTCAAAAAAGACCCCTACAGTTTCGAACAGGTGTCTGCCTATTCCTATCACTTCAAAAATCGAATGTCCCCTGTATTCATCCCACTCGCAAGTCCTCTTCTGAGCTTGTTTTGGTCTTTTTTGGAGTAGTCATATTTTTATTGTCAGCCAAACTTAATTACTCATTCAACCAGAATATCAAACGAAGGGCGATTTGACCAAATCAAGACATTTAAAATTTCCAGTGTTATTATGGGTATCCTTCACCACCCTCGCTGTGGACTTTGGGCTTCAAATCAAACAACCCTTTGAATCGATATATTATGTTTTAAATTTCCCTGATGTGAAAAGACTATATATTATAAGACAGTTATCATGTTATACATCAAAATTTAGAGGAAATAGCTTTACTTGATAAACTTTGTAAAATGATTCACAGTTGCTGTAAATTATTTTGAAATCTAAAAAAAATGCAACACTGATTGACGCGAGTGCCCTGTTAATGAGCGACATACGCAAAGCTTTATGTTCCCTTCAAGAGCACCTCTCTGCGCTGACCAACGCTTTGACGCGTAATGGGCCAATCAGATTATCAGTTTGTGGTTATTATTGTTAGATTGAATCAGCTAATCAGAACCCCACTACCGTGTTACGCTAGGTACGTTCTCAAAGTGTCTTCTTCTCTTTTGTAGTGCTTCAATTGGACCCATGTCCTTCATTTTAATGTAAGGGTGTACATGAAAATGAAAACTGATAATAATTATTTAAACTGCCAATTTCTTCATATGACAATATCTTGATACTTTTGCCAAAACATTTTGATTGATGAAAAATTGAAGTCAAAGGTCAAGTAATTTGCATAATAATTATTGTAGCCATCATGGATATGTTGCCATTTCAGTTACAGCTTTTTTGATACCTTGAAAATTGAAATTGAAATTTTCGTTTTATCAACTGATATTTGCAAACATATGAAAAGACCTAACGGGGTCCTTTTGTAAAATGTTGGGTGAACAGGGTAAAAATCGGATAATCGTTTTTATTTTTGTCTCATATCATGATTTTTTTCCAGCTTATTTTGTTCAAAAGTAAAAATAACAATAAAAAGGGCTGCCCGGTTATGTCTTTTATCATCTCAATAACTACCACTGTCACAAATCGGTGGCAACAGTATGTATCGCTTTCAAACAGGAGCCCGTAACCGCTTAAAATGTGCATTCTTAAAAAACAGTTATCAAAATCTACAATCCACGAAAAAAAAGGTTGGCACACTTTGCCTGTCTTTTGGTATATCTCTGCCCCCGTTCCCCCAATTCAATGTTGGACCAAGCCATGTTATGAACAGGTCCGTGAGACACTCCAACATTGAATGATGGGGAGTGGGGAAGGGTGAGATACAGGGGGGAGTCTGTGCGTCACATATATCACATGCATGTTTTACTATCCTCTCCAATTGTGATAGGGCACGTATTTCAATTAATTAGTACAGGTGTGCCAATTATTTTCGCGGATTGTAGAAAGACCTATTTTAACCCTTGTCCTACTGAGCCATAATTTTCTGTTAAAAATACTGTTATATTTGGTACCAATGTATATCGATTTGGGTATCCTCTATCCATGTGATGCCAAAATGAGTACATACATTTACCACATATAATGTAGCTATGTCAAAATATGTGTATGCCCTTACAAATTTGGGAAATTCTGGCTATGTACATAAATATAGGCATAATTGATTTCCGGCTAAAAAATTTATGATCATGCGATTTTCACCGGATTTTCTCCTAATATGACAGGAAATTTCAAGTTTACCACCAAGTACAAATTCAATTTCTCTTGCAATAATTTTACAAAAGCAAAATAAAATCATGGATTTTACCTTTGTCCTTTGCACTCGTTTTGGCGGCAAGTCTATTTTGCATAACATAAAGTGCATAAAACTGCATAAACCTGCATAACATTTTGACAACATTTTGTATGAGTAACATTAATAATTTCTCAGGCTAAAATGAGTAAAATTATGTCAAGTATCCAAGGTTTACTGTGCCTAGTTCATAGTGTTAGACTTGTTTTATAAGGGTAAAGACTTGTTTTAAGTGTTTGGAGCCAAACTAGCCTCATGTCCAGTGACAACCTTATCCAACAATAAGTGCTCAAAATGCAAACTCAAGTTGTTGCGTATGAGCATGGACGTACTAAATATTTAGTACGTCCATGGTATGAGGTTTTGCACCCAGCGACAAAGTGACCAACACGATGAATGTCCATTATGGTCTAATAAACTGCAACAAACTTACAATTTGACCTCAAGTTGTGGGGCATGGGCTTCAATCCAATTTTTGTTCTTTTCAGCCACTTTTTTAACAATTTTGGCCGGGTTCCCCCCCCCCCCCACACACACCCCATTTCAAGCCGGATTGGCGCTGATGTTGTGGGGTATATGACTTTTTTTTATACATTCAAAGGTCATGCAAACATGGTAAATAACATACAAACAGTGAATACAGAACTGTGTTCTGACAGATGAGCATGTCACCCTAGCACAACTAGGCCTACATCTGAGCACATGGTCACCCAATTTATATGGTGCATTTAGGGATATGGTGAAAGATTACAGAACTGTGTTGTGACAGATGAGCATGTCACCCTAGCCCAACTAGGCCTACATATGAGCACATGGTCACCCAATTTATGTGGGGCATTATGGGATATGGTGCAAGTAATCTTTGTTCTTATAATTTATTAATGTTACTCATACAACATATTGTCAATTAACTTAGGGGCTGTGCAATAATTATGATGTGAATTCTCAAAATGGTCCCCCTTTCAAAATGTCTTTTGCCCCAGTCCCTGTTTTGGTGATGCAATTGTTTACCCCAGCACTTTACCCAGGGGTAGGACCGACCATCAACAATTACCATAGAAGTGGGTTGGTGAGGTTCAACATAGGTTTAAATCCTTAAATCCTTTTGGCGTAAACCTGCGTACACCCGAACGCGCAGGACACCCATGCATTGGTTATTTCGAACACAAAGTTGTATTCCAAATGATTTTAACATAACATCATTTTGAAGTATCTCTATGCCAGCAACGCCCATATTTCACACATTATGAATTCATAAATACAAATGGTTAAATATCGTTTTTTCAAAAACAATAAAAACAAAATAAATACAGTTTAGTCATGAATTCCTAAAATATGTGACTGGACGCGGCGAATCAGCTGTAAAGTCGGCCCGGTCAATTTTGTTTTATTTCGTGTTTAGAAAATATATACCATAAGCTTTAAAATGGTATATCATTTGACTTTAAACGATATCCAAAAGCGGGGTTATGATTTGTTGAACTCTGTTCCTTCGACAAAATTGTATTTTTTATCGGTTCTACATTTGTCTCTTTTTCTACATTTCTGGTAATAAATATCCAACAGTCATAATTGGCGGTCATTTCAAATCATCCCCAAGTCAGCGAGGTTCAGAAATATCCTCTCATTGTTCATTGTTGATTATACATACCTAGACAAAATACAATGCTTTGTTATCTACCACTTGAACAGGATTTAGCCAAAGCAGACAAAGACAAGAACTATTCTATAGAAATAGGTAGAAGCTTATTATCCTCTTCAGCAGTAGTATTATTGATTGATTTAAACAGCGTTTGATAAGATACTTGTCGCAACGAATTGATACACCTATGAATACGACCTTCACATACATTTTACACTTTAACTCAGAATACAATTTGCTGAGTTTACGGCTGATTCGCCGCGTCCACTCACATATGTGATTTTTGTAAAGATTTACATAAAATGCCCATTTATAAAACAGTTGCTACTGTGACTGTATGTCCAATTTTCTCGGGAAAAAGCAAATTACACTGCTTTATAAACAATCTATTTTTAAACACTAACAGCATATTTTGACCATTTCAAGGTAGACTGAGACCATTATCTTAAATATAGTTTTCATCGCGTTCAATTTCAGGGGTGATCACAAACGGCCAATTCTATTCTGATATTCTAGTTCTGTATTCGGAACAAAAAGGGGTGGGTCTAAATGAACTGACGCCGAGCAAAGCAGCGATCTTAAGAAACTTTTTGAGTAAACCTAGGGTCTTAATGATCTGAACTAGAGCATAACAAAATGAAATTACAGGGACATATAGAGCTTCCAGAAAGGCATGAATGAAGTATCCCCACACACTATTCTTTATGCTAACATGCAAAAAATACCATAACGATATAGATCAGCATGCTGCTCTTGCTCTGTGTCACTTTGTAATAATAAAATAATTAGCCTGAATATTCTTTCTAAAAAACTGAAAACATAAAAGTCAAAATCAATATTTCTATAGCACAAATTTGCAGAAATGTTTTTGTATTTTTATATTTAGGCACTGATCCCGATTTCATGAGAACCTGATTCATTTTGTTGTTGTTGCCAATCTCACATGAATGACTCTAATTAAAAGACATTCTCACACAAATCTATCGTCCTTTTTGGTATCCTGTATTTCGATTACATCACTGTGTAAAATGCCCCACTTATTTTGAATTTCTAGCTGCACATTCCACAACAACTCCCATCAACTACACACCTCTGATTATAATTATGGTAATTATGATTTGTATGATTTCCTTATCAGCTCCATTTATTGGGCGGAACTTAACACCAATACAGTTAAAAAGGCAGCGATTGATGGCAGTGGTGTGACAACTATCATATCTGGACTCATTGGTGCACGGGCTGTTACTGTCGACGAAGCTGGTAAGTTTCGTGCTTCTACTCGATGTATTATTAGTTTACTGTTCATACTGCAGTTACTGTCCGTTTTCCTATACAGTGCTCTCACCATTGACGCGCGACCTTTACAAATAGTGTATGTTAGAAGTATATGCATTTGCCTAGTTAACATCACTGTGTAAAAAATAACCGGCTAATATTTAAAGTATTCTCCAAACTTCTAGCAAATATATTTCTCTAACATGACCTAAAATTACAGCTAGGTTAGATGTTCAGAAATAGTCGCACTTTCGTAAAATATGAGTGAGGGCAAGGCATAGCTAGCTCATAGCTAGCCAACTCCCGTGTTAATTGAATGGAGATTTGACCGAAAATATTGGTAACGGACCGCTCAGTTCTGAAGGATGCCACAAAAGAACGGTACAAGCTACATTTAAAGTATTCTATGAAATTCTAGAAAATATAGTTTTGTAACATGTCCTAAATTTTTAGCTAATTTTAGGTGTTTGGAAATAGTCAAACTTTTGTGTTTAGGAAGGATATGTAAACGACAGATAACACCAAAAAATATGAAGAAATTATTTCCAAACCGTGTTAAGTCAACAATCATTATGTTGCTCATTTTCAAGAATGCTGGTTAACAAAAAGCAGACCATTGTCTCATTTCGTGAACAAAGGTCCTTGCGTTTCCTTTATAATCGGTTACCCAACTGAAACTATAATACCAGCTCATTGCGATACCGCAGATGTAAAACAGACACATGTACACAACCAGAGAAGATCTGATTTAATCAGTTGAGCTGTTTTCATCAATGAGTGTTATCTTGGTTTAATAGCTTTTAATGGGGTTTAAGTCCTGCAAAGGTCGAGGTGAATTCTACTGTAGACATGACTGCATCATGTTATGATATATATTGTTTATGATAATTATATGCTTTAGTGACATGGTTACATTTTTAACTGCAATAATTGCATGATGATACCGTAAAATGGCATTTGATGACAATTGTCAGATAGTTAAATGTTGCGTCCTCAGTGGGAGGGTTTTTACTCAAAGTCCAAGTTTTTGTCTCGCCTGATAAGGCAGGAGACTATATAATCACTTTTCCTGTGTGTGTGTGTGTGGGGGGGGGGGGGGCTGTATGTGACAAATTTGGTTATAGTTTTGGTCAAAGTGTTGATTTAATGCTCTCAGATGAACAGTTCAAATCCTATTGCAAGGTACTCCAATAGCCATGGACATACACTGACTGCACACCACTCAGTTAATTTCCCCACCAGGCCAGATCGGATGGATAGTAGAAATTGAAGCGGGTCTACAGCTTGGTGCCAAGATTTGAGTGTAAAAATCTCTCATTTTGATTTGAAGGTTCTCTATTTGAAATTCTTAAACACTTGAAATAGCTCTTGCAATCTTATTGATTCTTAGCCGTGTTATTACACGATATAACACGGTGCAGCAAGTGAGCGTCGTCATGATACGCGTAAACGGCATACGCGTTATTTGAACCAATCAGAGGCGCATATAGCAACAACGGGACTGATCGATTCTAAGCCTTATGATAATTTTTTTTTCAAAGTGTAAAACTTATTTTAATTACAATTTGGTATACTTGTGATGATTAATATTTTTTTGAATTGAAGTGTTTAAGAATGAGAATAAAAGTATTGTTGTTAGCTGCTGTCATGCATCTATCGTCTCATATAACACAGGCGACATCAATATTTGATGTAAACAACTCGGCTTTACCTCGTTGTTCTACTTAAAATAATGTCACCTGTGTTATATGAGACGAAATATGCATGACATCAGCTAAATACAATACCTTTATTCTCTAAATCTTAGGTCCTTGATGGGTGCCTTAATTACAAGTATGTAGGGGTGCATGTGTGGGTGTGACACAGCTGGTAGCAATGTAGGACTAGGATGTCTCAATCCACGACCGGTTTGACAGGTTTTTATTTTCTTAAAATTGGCTGACATCTGTCAGTGACAATATATATCTACATGATGTACTACATGATGTAAAGAAATCTGATAAATTTAATATAATATCATATGTAAATTGCGCACAAAAAGCATCTTTACACTTAAAAACGAAAAGACTAAATAAAGTAATGCATAGATGGAGAATGCCGTTCTGCGTATTTTGGTCCTCATTCACTAGTAGAAAATTTATAATGAGAATTCTTTCAAAGCGATGAAAATTGGACAAAAGTATGAGAATTGAAAATTTTCTCATCCAAATGAATGACAAATGTTAATCAACGTGTCAACCACCTGTCACATTGTTTTAAATGAGGAATTTAAGTTTCAACCGTCATTCTTGCGTGCTATATATAACTACAATCAAGTGATAATTTGCTGGGATGCTTCCATAGTTTAATGACTCTCCCCGCTCCCCTTATTCAATGTTGTGTAACAAACGCCGCATTTTTTTTAATGTGCTCTATGTTTGCTCCAACATTGAATGGTGGGGGAGGGAGGGGATAAAAAATGTAAATAGGTTGGAAATTATACAAATAAAATATCCTATGTTGAACTTCATATGAACGGCTTTATTGAAACGAGTGTGCGAAATATGCATATGCAGGCCTACGAATTTCTATAATAGGAGATGAAAACACAATTAAACATGTTGAAGGAAACACAGACATTGATACATGGATCAGGAAATCAATCAATCAAGATCTATTAATTAAAAATTTCATTTAGAAATTATAACATTATACAATAGGGTGTCTACACGGAAGGTCGTTAGTTCAAATCATCCTGCAGACACGCTCCAGAAGACATACACAATGCATGGAGTACAATCAAACCAATCGCCTGCGTAACGGGTATTGATCAAAGTAATTATTTTGTACTCCATGCATTTGCATATTTTCCGGAGCGTGTCTGGAGGATGATTTGAACGAATGACCTTTCGCGCAAGCCCTCTATACAGAAGAAACGTAAATTGTCAATTTGAAGAAAAAGAATGAGAGGAAGAAAAAAAGAAAGAAAGAAAGAAAGAAAGAAAGAAATAAATAAAGAAAGAAAGAAAGAAAGAAAGAAAGAAAGAAAGAAAGAAAGAAAGAAAGAAAGAAAGAAAGAAAGAAAGAAAGAAAGAAAGAAAGAAAGAAAGAAAGAAACAGGAAATTTTAGATGGATTCGAACTTATAATCTTTGGGCCAAGAAGTCTGTAGCGAGAATGCCGCTACCGATGGAAGTATCTAACGATATGCTACTGGGAGAAGTTAACAATCACTCTTGATTTTAGCTTATTCATTGCTACTACATTGTGCTATTGATCTTCGATCGGAATGAATTCATTCAGTAAAACTCATGTTTTGATCGTATACGGCATTTTATCTAAAATATATTTTGATTATACACGGTCACTTTACACACCTTTTTGTGTGAGATATGTTTGTAGGTTATTATTCTCCATTTAAGGGGTACTACACCTGGCCAATTTTGTGTTATTTTTTTGCATTTTTCTCAAAAAATTATAGCACATTGGTGACAAGTAAGATATGTATATTAAATTCAGCAACTCAAAGCAAGTAGTTATTGATTTATTGATCAAATATTGGTTTTCCCTCATTTTTTACTGTAACTCCACAACTGTTGTCTGTGCCGAAATAAAATTTCCAGTGCAGTAGTGGTAGTCCTTGCCTCTATAATATACATATTTTACTTGTCCCCAATGCGCTATAATTTTTGAGAAAAATGCAAATATAGGCACAAAATTGGGCAAGGGTGTAGTACCCCCTTAAGCCAACTTGCCACGGTCTACCATTTATGTAAAATAAATATATATTATGTTGGTAGACCGTTATTGCGTCATTCTTGTTATACATATTAACAACGGTTCTCCTGCAGTGTAATGGATTCGTTACTGGGATTGTGATCAGGAGGTCTAGAGTTCGAATCTCATTGGCGTCGTTTTTTTTTTTTTTTTCATTTATCCTTTTTTGAAATTTCAGATAACACCTACGACGGCAGGTTTATCGATTCTTATTTAAAAAAAAGTATAATTCATTATGAAATCTGAGAGATAAATTAACAATGTCTCACGATACTGGTTATGGCTTACATTTTATATACACCTATTTGGACACAAATAACATAATGTATGTGTTTTGCATCAAAACATAGAAAATGAAGCTCACTTTAATTTCAATGTCAAACAACCATTTGTGTCAGGTTGTTGACAGGTTAATTAGTATTTCTCATTCATTTGGATGAGAAAGTTTTATAGAAATGAATTCCTCATTTAAAACAATGTGACAGTTGGTTGACACGTTAATTAACATTTCTCATTCATTTGGGTGAGAAAATTTCATAGAAATGAGAAAATTTTCAATTCTCATACTTTTGTCCAATTCTCTTCGATTTGAAAGAATTCTCATCCTGAATTTCCACTGGTGATTTGGCGGTTTATTCCCTCAATTTGAATATTTTTCTAAAAGACCATTTTAAAAGTGACAAATTTGGGTATTCCCTTCTTCAGGGCTATTCCTGTTAGTTTTGTAACAGGCGCATTAGAAATTAACACACAACTCTGGTCATAGTCATTTTGTCACAAAATGCTTGTGTTTTTCATCAAATTGGTTTAAGTTTGAAAATAAGTTAAAGCCGAAATGAGGTACCAAAAGATACCTTTTGTGTGCAGTGTAATTATGTGTATTTGTGTTTGTATATGTATTTGGGTTGGTAAAGTAGAGGTCAGTGCTCGGGCCCCAGTTCTATAAAGTAGAAATACTCGGAGACTCGTTTCTGACTAGAAAACATTTGCACAAAAGTGTTTTCTAACCCGAGCAGACGAGTCACTTCTGCGTTGTGATGTTTACTGCAAAGCTGCCAGATGAAAGAGGCATTTCAAGTATCAGCGTGTAGGCGCTCAAACTGCACGATGATTAACGCACAGCCAGCGCGGATGTTAGACGCAACTGGTGACGCGAAAACGACGCACGGTCCTGCGTGATGATGAACAGGCGAGGTGCGGTGGATGGGGGTGAACATACCTGGGTGTGTGTGTGTGTGTGTGTTGGGGGTGGTGGTGACAGGGGTGGGTGTGGGTGTAGGAGTGGGTGTGTGAAGGTATATTAACGTTGGGGTAGGTAGAGGGTGCATGTGTGATAGCTAGTATTGATGTAGGATGTCTTGGGCCACTAGTAGGTTTATACAGGTTTTATTTTCAATCTGCAGACGTCTGTCTAGATATGTTGGGAAACATGATTTGTTAGAGTAGATAAATGGTGATTGAAAGTAGGATGTGTAGGGGTGTGTGTGTAATTAGGTGCATGTGTGATTATGGATACTAGTGTATATCTTGTCCGGCCATTTTGTAAGTTCTGTACCATCCTTATGGTGACCACACATCGCCACAATTAGTGTAAAATGTGCTAATTTAGGATAATTGATGCTAATTATTGCGGCACTTTATTGAGCCAAAAGTTGTTTAGCATTGATATAATATTCCCAAACAGTGAACCAAAATGATATCATAAAACCTTGATGAGAAACAAATGCTACCTCTAGTTTCAGGCAGTCAAGTTAGCTCAATCGATAAGGCGTTTGACTATGGTGCGAGAGGTTGCGAGTTCGAACCCTGGTGGTGCCTATAGTACGCTCTCGTTGAAAAATTGAGTTAATAGCTTGAAATTCCCCTGGACAAGGAACTTACTGCTAATTTGTCTCGTTGTAACCCGTACGAAACTCGGAGAGCTGATCCTGGTTGTGAAGGTTATTTGTGGAATGTCTAGGGTGTGCGCTCTTGAAGCTGCAAAGTCCCTGAATTGTTGTTTAATGGTTTATGGAATGATGTGAGGCCGTAGTGGTCGGCGACAACCTGTAAAGTGTGCTGAGGCTTGTGGATCAACGTCTAGGCGTTGTGCCTGTGCGTAGAGCACTATAAATCACTATACGCTATACGCTTTTCCCTCCCCCACAATGACCACACACCATGCACCGTACCAATGCCCACACCACATCCCTACTTCATCCATAGAATTAAACATGGCCACAAACCATCCACAAATGCCCACACCCACACTCCCACTTCATGCATAGAGTTTAACATGACCACACACCATCCACAAATGCCCACACCCACATCCCCACTTCATCCATACAGTTAAACATGGCCATCCACCATCCACCATGCCCACACCCACATCCCCACTTCATGCATAGAGTTTAACATGACCACCCAACATCCACCAATGCCCACACCCACATCCCCACTTCATCCATACAGTTAAACATGACCACCCAACATCCACCAATGCCCACACCCACATCCCCACTTCATCCATACAGTTAAACATGACCACCCAACATCCACCAATGCCCACACCCACATCCCCACTTCATCCATACAGTTAAACATGACCACCCAACATCCACCAATGCCCACACCCACATCCCCACTTCATGCATAGAGTTTAACATGACCACACACCATCCACAAATGCCCACACCCACATCCCCACTTCATCCATACAGTTAAACATGACCACCCAACATCCACCAATGCCCACACCCACATCCCCACTTCATGCATAGAGTTTAACATGACCACACACCATCCACCAATGCCCACACCCACATCCCCACTTCATCCATAGAGTTTAACATGACCACACACCATCCACCAATGCCCACACCCACATCCCTACTTCATCCATACAGTTAAACATGGCCACCCAACATCCACCAATGCCCACACCCACATCCCCACTTCATCCATACAGTTAAACATGACCACCCAACATCCACAAATGCCCACACCCACATCCCCACTTCATCCATACAGTTAAACATGACCACCCAACATCCACAAATGCCCACACCCACATCCCCACTTCATCCATACAGTTAAACATGACCACCCAACATCCACCAATGCCCACACCCACATCCCCACTTCATCCATACAGTTAAACATGGCCACCCAACATCCACCAATGCCCACACCCACATCCCCACTTCATCCATACAGTTAAACATGACCACCCACCATCCACCAATGCCCACACCCACATCCCCACTTCATCCATACAGTTAAACATGACCACCCAATATCCACCAATGCCCACACCCACATCCCCACTTCATCCATACAGTTAAACATGACCACCCAACATCCACCAATGCCCACACCCACATCCCCACTTCATCCATACAGTTAAACATGGCCACCCAACATCCACCAATGCCCACACCCACATCCCCACTTCATCCATACAGTTAAACATGACCACCCAATATCCACCAATGCCCACACCCACATCCCCACTTCATCCATACAGTTAAACATGACCACCCACCATCCACCAATGCCCACACCCACATCCCCACTTCATCCATACAGTTAAACATGACCACCCAATATCCACCAATGCCCACACCCACATCCCCACTTCATCCATACAGTTAAACATGACCACCCAACATCCACCAATGCCCACACCCACATCCCCACTTCATCCATACAGTTAAACATGGCCACCCAACATCCACCAATGCCCACACCCACATCCCCACTTCATCCATACAGTTAAACATGACCACCCACCATCCACCAATGCCCACACCCACATCCCCACTTCATCCATACAGTTAAACATGACCACCCAATATCCACCAATGCCCACACCCACATCCCCACTTCATCCATACAGTTAAACATGACCACCCAACATCCACCAATGCCCACACCCACATCCCCACTTCATCCATACAGTTAAACATGACCATCCACCATCCACCAATGCCCACACCCACATCCCTACTTCATCCATAGAGTTAAACATGACCACCCAATATCCACCAATGCCCACACCCACATCCCCACTTCATCCATACAGTTAAACATGACCACCCAACATCCACCAATGCCCACACCCACATCCCCACTTCATCCATACAGTTAAACATGGCCACCCAACATCCACCAATGCCCACACCCACATCCCCACTTCATCCATACAGTTAAACATGACCACCCACCATCCACCAATGCCCACACCCACATCCCCACTTCATCCATACAGTTAAACATGACCACCCAATATCCACCAATGCCCACACCCACATCCCCACTTCATCCATACAGTTAAACATGACCACCCAACATCCACCAATGCCCACACCCACATCCCCACTTCATGCATAGAGTTAAACATGACCATCCACCATCCACCAATGCCCACACCCACACTCCCCACTTCATCCATACAGTTAAACATGACCACCCAACATCCACCAATGCCCACACCCACATCCCCACTTCATGCATAGAGTTAAACATGACCATCCACCATCCACCAATGCCCACACCCACATCCCCACTTCATGCATAGAGTTAAACATGACCATCCCCACCATCCACCAATGCCCACACCCACACTCCCCACTTCATCCATACAGTTAAACATGACCACCCAACATCCACCAATGCCCACACCCACATCCCCACTTCATGCATAGAGTTAAACATGATCATCCACCATCCACCAATGCCCACACCCACACTCCCACTTCATGCATAGAGTTAAACATGGCCATCCACCATCCACCAATGCCCACACCCACATCCCCACTTCATCCATACAGTTAAACATGACCACCCAACATCCACCAATGCCCACACCCACACTCCCACTTCATGCATAGAGTTAAACATGGCCATCCACCATCCACCAATGCCCACACCCACATCCCCACTTCATGCATAGAGTTAAACATGACCACCCAACATCCACCAATGCCCACATCCACATCCCCACTTCATGCATACAGTTAAACATGACCACCCAACATCCACCAATGCCCACACCCACATCCCCACTTCATGCATAGAGTTAAACATGACCACCCACCCATCCACCAATGCCCACACCCACATCCCCACTTCATGCATAGAGTTAAACATGACCACCCAACATCCACCAATGCCCACATCCACATCCCCACTTCATGCATACAGTTAAACATGACCACCCAATATCCACCAATGCCCACACCCACATCCCCACTTCATCCATACAGTTAAACATGACCACCCAACATCCACCAATGCCCACACCCACATCCCCACTTCATCCATACAGTTAAACATGGCCACCCAACATCCACCAATGCCCACACCCACATCCCCACTTCATCCATACAGTTAAACATGACCACCCAATATCCACCAATGCCCACACCCACATCCCCACTTCATCCATACAGTTAAACATGGCCACCCAACATCCACCAATGCCCACACCCACATCCCCACTTCATCCATACAGTTAAACATGACCACCCAATATCCACCAATGCCCACACCCACATCCCCACTTCATCCATACAGTTAAACATGACCACCCAACATCCACCAATGCCCACACCCACATCCCCACTTCATCCATACAGTTAAACATGACCATCCACCATCCACCAATGCCCACACCCACATCCCTACTTCATCCATAGAGTTAAACATGACCACCCAATATCCACCAATGCCCACACCCACATCCCCACTTCATCCATACAGTTAAACATGACCACCCAACATCCACCAATGCCCATACCCACATCCCCACTTCAT
>NC_092629.1:92552738-92587738 GCF_039555335.1 Amphiura filiformis
CAGTGTAACCTCCAAAACACATAAAAAATGTATAGAAAAAACAAAAAATTAGACTCACTCGAATTGTTTTCTTTCTTCGATAAATATTAACCGGAGGTCAAGTCATTTCCATATATGCGAAAAAATCCGGATAAAAGAGCTTTTCCGACAGTGTAACCTCCAAAACACATAAAAAATGTAAAGAGCCCAATACGTAACAAAAAATTAGACCCACTCGAATTTTTTTTTCTTTCTTCGATAAATATTAACTGGAGGTCAGCTCATGTCCATATATGCGAAAAAATCCGGATAAAAGAGCTTTTCCGACAGTGTAACCTCCAAAACGCATAAAAAATGCAAAGAGCCCAATACGTAACAAAAAATTAGACCCACTCGAATTTTTTTCTTTCTTCGATAAATATTAACTGGAGGTCAGGTCATGTCCATATATGTGAAAAAATCCGGATAAAAGAGCTTTACCGACAGTGTAACCTCCAAAAGGCATAAAAAATGTAAAGATCCCATTACGTAACAAAATATTAACTGGAGGTAGCTCATGTCCATATATGCGACAAAATCCGGATAAAAGAGCTTTACCGACAGTGTAACCTCCAAAACACATAAAAATGTATAGAGCCCAATACGTAACAAAAAATTAGACCCACTCGAATTGTTTTCTTTCTTCGATAAATATTAACCGGAGGTCAAGTCATTTCCATATATGCGAAAAAATCCCGATAAAAAAGCTTTTCCGATAGTGTAACCTCCAAAACACATAAAAAATGTATAGAGCCCAATACGTAACAAAAAATTAGACCCACTCGGATTGTTTTCTTTCTTCGATAAATATTAACCGGAGGTCAAGTCATTTCCATATATGCGAAAAAATCCGGATAAAAGAGCTTTTCCGACAGTGTAACCTCCAAAACACATAAAAATGTAAAGAGCCCTATACGTAACAAAAAATTAGACCCACTCTGGAGGTCAGGTCATGTCCATATAATATATGCGAAAAATCCGGATAAAAGAGCTTTACCGACCGTGTAACGCATAAAGAATGTATAGAGCCCAATACGTAACAAAAAATTAGACCCACTCGACTTTTTTTCTTTCTTCGATAAATATTAAGTGGAGGTCAGGTCATGTCCATATATGCGAAAAAATCCGGATACAAGAGCTTTTCCGACAGTGTAACCTCCAAAACGCATAAAAAATGTAAAGAGCCCAATACGTAACAAAAAATTAGACCCACTCGAATTTTTTTCTTTCTTCGATAAATATTAACTGGAGGTCAGGTCAAGTCCATATAATTTATGCGAAAAATCCGGATAAAAGAGCTTTACCGACCGTGTAACGCATAAAGAATGTATAGAGCCCAATACGTAACAAAAAATTAGACCCACTCGACTTTTTTCTTTCTTCGATAAATATTAACCGGAGGTCAAGTCATGTCCATATATGCGAAAAAATCCGGATAAAAGAGCTTTTCCGACAGTGTAACCTCCAAAACGCATAAAAAATGTATAGAGCCCAATCCAGCCGAAAAACAGTGACAAATATTTTGTTCTAAAAATACTCAAAATGACTCTAGAAAGAGTCACAAACGACTCAAAATGAGTTACTGGGTCAATATAAAGTAATTCTATAACAAAAACACGCACTAATAACCATAATTTGCTTTAAAAATAACCAGAGCCCAATACGTAACAAGAAAAATTCTATGTCTAAAGAAAAACACTGTCAATTTTTTTTTTCTAGAAGACTCAAAATGACTCAAAATGAGTTACTGAGTCAATATAAAGTAATACTATAACAAAAACATGCACCTAATAACCATAATCAGCTTTGTTCTAGAATGATTCAAAATGACTCAAAATGAGTTACCGGGTCAATATAAAGTAAGTTTATAGCAAACAAAAAATGCAACTAATCACCACAATAACCAGAGACCAATACGTAACAAAAAAGTCTTGAGAAAAAACACTGTAAAAAAATTTCCTAGAAAGACTCAAAATGACTCAAAAAGATTTACTGAGTCAATATAAAGTAATTCTATAACAAAAACATGCACCTAAAACCCATAATTTGCTTTAAAAATAACCAGAGACCAATACGTAACAAAAAAGTCTTGAGAAAAAACACTGTAAAAAAATTTCCTAGAAAGACTCAAAATGACTCAAAAGGATTTACTGAGTCAATATAAAGTAATTCTATAACAAAAGCATGCACCTAAAACCCATAATTTGCTTTAAAAATAACCAGAGCCCAATACGTAACAAAATAATTCTAAGTCTAGAGAAAAAACACTGTAAAAAAAATTTTCTAGAAAGACTCAAAATGACTCAAAAGGATTTACTGAGTCAATATAAAGTAATTCTATAACAAAAACATGCACCTAAAACCCATAATTTGCTTTAAAAATAACCAGAGCCCAATACGTAACAAAAAATTCTAAGTCTAGAGAAAAAACACTGTCAAAATTTTTTTTCTAGAAAGACTCAAAATGACTCAAAAGGATTTACTGAGTCAATATAAAGTAATTCTATAACAAAAACATGCACCTATTCATGATAATGTCCTTTTAAAATAACCAGAGGCCAATACGTAACAAATAAATTCCAAGTCTAGAGATAAAACACTGTCAAATATTTTGTTCTAGAAAGACTCAAAATGAGTTACAGGGTCAATATAAAGTACTTCTATAAAAACACATGCACATAATATCCATAATTTGCTTGAAAACAACTGGAGCCCAATACGTAACAAAAAAATGTATAGAGCCCAATACGTAACAAAAACCACTACAGAGGGAGGGAGTATGAATAAAGTAATTTTAATCAAATTTTAGTTTTGTTACGTATTGGGCGGGATGAATTATTTTTTGCCACTTTTTGTTCTAGGTAGAAGAGGTTGAGCCCAATACGTATCAAATTGATACGTACTGGGATTTTGTTACGTATTGGGCTCTTACAAACGTCCCCACGCCACACACACCCTCACGCGCTTAATTTAAGACTGCTTTTGCCCAAAATGAAGGTAAATGTAATTGGTATTTGATGAGCCAGCGCAATGTTACCCTATTTTGGCTCAAAACACGTTGTTTTTTGCGCTAAGCTAAATAGAAAATGCACTGAACAATTATTGCTTTATTTTTCTTCTATTATGATTTTTAAGGGGATGTCCCACATGGTAAAAATTAGTGGGTGACGTGTACCCTCTCAATCGCTCCAAACACCCTATTCACTCTACACACCTGCTGACAGGGTAATAGCAAATCCGGTACCAGATACGCTTCCGTCGCTTGTAAAGTTCACCACTACTTGTCTAAGTGGCACGAGAAAGCCGCTATTACCTATAGGTAAGCTATTTCCAGAGAATGTTCCGTACTGATCATCATCATCCAAGGTGCCAATATGTAGGAAGTCACCACTACCTAAACTTGATATTTGGAACTCAACGTAGAAGTACATTTCTTCAGCATTGTTGAATGTCCATTGACATTGTTCATCGTTATTATAAAACAAGTATGTCAAGGCATAGGGCTGGTTAGTACCTATGAAAATGTCACCACCACAGGCTGTAAATAATATAGAAATACATTACGTTACTATGGTTATTGGAGCAGTGGATAAGTTTGTGTCCTTCTCTAAGAAAATGCAATTAAAGATGGGCTCAAACACTGAATTGCAATAACATTCTACGAATAAATAGTAACATTAATTAGGTGCAATATCGTGTTTTCTCTATTTTTGAGATAATCTGTGATAAAAAAAAAGAATTATCCACGAATCAAACAGTTAACCACGAATCCGTACTTCAATCATAGTCTATGATTAATTTTTAATTTGAGGGTTTTTTTGGTTTTTTGTTTTTGTTTTGCTTATAAGAACTCAGAAGCCTGTTTGGATTGATAATGCTCATTGAATTTACCACAAAAACCGTTTAAAACGTACAACATGTACAAGATGCGCCAAAGTTGAAAAGTGTATTCCTCTGTGTTCTACTATTTACCCGTTATTCGGCTGTACTTCCAAATAATGGTAAACCCAATGGTATACATCTACTGATGATTTGGTTGAAATGATTGTTGAAGTACATTTACATTAAAAACTATACCTGTACCGTTTAGCTTTGCTTTAAGGGGACTCGATCTTTTGTGCGTAATTATAGAGGGCCAGGGGATTCACTCTATCATTAAAAAATTATTTGAAGAAGTTTAAGAGCCCTAAGAATAAAAAACTGTAGTGTAATTCACGCCAGACACAATTTCTTTTATATGACAAAAATTAATTTTTATAATCGATCAAAAAACAAACGTTTTATATCAATTTTAAATTTAGCCTGAATCGGTAAATATGGTACCTCTCGCCCTTTTTTAGGTTAAGGCTGTTTTTACCATTATGCAACGAACCATTGTTGAAGCTATTTCACATACATGCACAAAACATTCTAGAGAAAGAATGAGGCCATATACTGTTGAAATATCTTTTGTTGATTTCGAATGATTATGTCATGAAGTCGTAACTTTTAAGGTCAAATTCCTAAAACCAAAACAAAACATTGCGACGCAGATATTTCCCGACTTACGCAATTTCATCATCACATCAGTGTCTTTATTATTTGTTTGAAACCTTTCCCAAACGTTTGTGCTCTTTATGCATAAAACGGCTAATCTATCTTTACAAAACGCGTCTTTTTTAGTAAACAAAAGGCTAAAGATGGCATTATGAGATTTATCATTTATCATTACACTCCTCCACTCAACTGCCACCGTGGCTGAGCGGTAAAGCGCTAGACGCGTAATCAAAGGAAGTTCCGAATCGCTGGTTCGAATCCCAACGAAGCCTGTGGAAACTTTTTTTTTCTTCAAAATTCATGATCGCATTCCGAAATGAGTCACTTGTCGGTAAATCATGTATCGTATCCTTAAGACCTCGTTTGAGAATTAAAGAAACGGCGATCTAAAACCCAAGGAAGTATAACGAAATCTAAAGTTGCACTTTCATGTTCTAATCAATGAATAAACACGTCACTAGTTAATCAATGGAAAGTACGGCGCTAGTTCTCTTGTTCGAGAACACTTTGCATACAAATAGTCCCGGGGCAAATAGTGCATGCAATGGAGCAAACTGCAACATTTGAATTTGAAGGGCTTTTGGATCACCGTGTCTTTATTTCTTGAATAATTTTAGGTGTTAAATCTGAGCTAAAAGATGTAGCTATTGGCTGCTGGTGCTACATGTAATATTATGACATATCTGTCTTTGTTTAGGATATATAGGTAAAACATAACTGGTACCTTAATTGGGAAAGTATTGGTATAGTAATAATACTAATAATAAAACAGCATTTATCCACGCTTTATGAATACTCAGATTCCTCAAAGCGCGCCACGGGTCGATATGCTGCCAAGCCCCAAAGGGCAGCGCAAGTTGACCTCAATGCTGAGTGTGACAGACAACAGGCCCGGGCTGATCCCCTGCTCTTTATGAAAAGGCCTGCAACTCTTCTGGTACATGGGACCACCATAGTTGTTTTTGCATGTAGACAAAGTTTCTGGCAGACCAAATGCATTAAGGGATCTAGAATGAGCGTTTATTGCGTTTCGACAGTATTTTTTTGTGGGACATGAGAGCACCTCGGACCTATCGAATTGCATTCTGAATACGAAGCATGTCTTTCTGATATCAAATAATTTTCATTTTTGAAAATCACAATATAATACAAATTTTATGACAAATTATAAAATTTGATATTTTTCAAATTTTGATATATAACAGTCCTCGAAGTAAATTATATAAATCTAATGATATATTCTTAAAGTGTATGTAGCAGGGAGGAAAAGCCGACGGTCAATTGAAAATTTTGACCTTTTATATTGAAGATATGGATTTTGTTCACCAAAAGACCTAATTTTTGTTGGTGTTTTGGGGAAAAAAATCCATATCTTCAATACGAAAGGTCAAAATTTTCAATCGATCGTCGGCTTTTCATCCCACCTACATACACTTTAAGTATAAATCATCAGATTTATAAAGTTTACTTGAGTACTGTTAAATATCAAAAATATCAATTTTAATGATTTGCCATAAAATGTGTATTACATTGCGAATTTCAAAAATCAAAATTATTTGATATCAGAAGGACATTCTTCGTATTCAGAATGCAATTCGATATGTCTGATGTGCTCTAATGTCCCACAATAAAAACTGTCCAAACGTTCATACCCCAGCCCTTAATTGAACATGTTGAATATTAGTCACGCAATAATTGTATAGACTGCAACGCATAGATTGGTTTACAAGCGTACAAATCAGTACATAAAATTAAAGTAAAGAAAGGTTTAGGTTCAATGAGCCGTTTCTAGATAAATGAATAGGTACTAATACACAATTCGTATTTATGACCTTGTTGGAGCGTACAATCATGTATGCATGGAATATTTTGCCATGTAATGTTTCTAGGTGCGATTCACTTATTTGACATTATATGGTTGGGGCACCTTGACTCCCTCTTTTTTTAAATGATCTATGCCCGTGCGACAGGGCATAGATATTATATTTGTTGCATTTAGCATGTTAAGTTTTCGTCTCGTCTTTTTCTCTTCACCACACAGAGTAAGGCTAGCTCAAAATGAACATGGCTCGTAATTATTTGGCACACGTATGGGCCATAACCTGTAAATGTGCCTTTTGCCCATATTTTTCCCCGTAGATCAAAGGGCAGGGATACACGGGCCCAAAGTGTAATTATACGGAGCTTGCCGTTTTTCAGCAGATAAAGTAGCTTCAGGGCCCTGAGTCAGTACATAGCAGCCTGAGTACACTAGCCCCATAGGTCATTTTGGGCCAGGGCTCCACGTGTTAAAATAAAGTCCAACCTGATCGATCAAGGCTAAGGCGTTAGCTCTGTCCGTTATTACCGACCCACAGTTAAGTGTCACCAACAACGTACTAAGGACAACAATGACTAAGGACAGGAAGTCTGAGCCCAATGTCCCAGGTATTAAGGATTCTAATCATTTCAGTTATGAAATCAAATCGCATCAACAATCTATTGTCAACGGGTCTTCGGATATCAATCACCAGTATAGAACAAGCATCCCTCTTATTACCGGCATTATACATTCGTTAGCCCCATAGGTCATTTTAGGTCCAGGCCCACATGTTAAAATAAACCTCAGCTATATGGGCCATTACCTGTACAATGTGCCTTTTGCCCATATTTTCCCCCTTAGATCAAAGGGCAGGGACACATGAGCACAAAGTGTAATTATACGGAGCTTGCCGTTTTTCAGCGTATAAAGTAGCTTCAGGGCCCTGAGTCAGTACATAGCAGCCTGAGTACACTAGCCCCATAGGTCATTTTGGGTCCAGGGCTCCACGTGTTAAAATAAAGTCCAACCTGATCGATCAAGGCTAAGGTGTTAGCTCTGTCCGTCATTACCGCGACCCACAGTTAAGTGTCACCAACAACGTACTAAGGACAACAATGACTAAGGACAGGAAGTCTGAGCCCAATGTCCCAGGTATCTAATCATTTCAGTTATGATTGCAAATCGCATCAACAATCTATTGTCAACGGGTCTTCGGATATCAATCACCTGTATAGCACAGGCTTCCCTCTTATTACCGGCAACCATACTCGCTTACATCCCTAGGAGTTGCATGGTAAGCTCCAAAGGATAAACCAAGAAAAGCATATGTACACTGCAACCGAAAGCACTCAAACATTACAAACTAGCGCATGAGATCAAATTAATGATGCTTTTGTGTAAAAAAATTCTAGTGTGCGATGAATCGTATGACCATGATGACTGGAAACTGCGTCATAACATGTTCGGTTAATGAAATAAAAAGAACTGCAGACGCCTCACTTACAATATGACTTATAAAGTTATCAATGTTAAATTGTTACTAATAATGTAGCATATCTACCTTGACTTTCGGTAGTCTTGATGATGGCACAGAAAAGAAAGACTGTGATGACAAACATGTTTACATAAAACATAGTCCTTACAGGCTTCATTCCGCCATGAGTTGTATAGCATGATATACAATAAGAGTACGTGTCAAGTTGCAGGTTCAATTCACAATTTGAAAGATTGGACGCGAATAAAAACGTGCGCACTGACACGCCATTGTATTTAATTCTACAATTGTTGGTAGTTTAACATGTTAGTCCGGTGGCAAAGGGTCCTGAACTAGGAGTCCGTAGATTTTTGATGATTAGAAGATGCCACCTATCTGGATATGTTCTACACATGTCTAGGAACAGGAAAATCTTTGTTGCCAATTTTGGAAATGCTGCAGAGGGCGGCCATCTTGGATTTCAAAATGGCCACCATTTTCACTATATTTTGCCCAATATCTCAGCTTGTGAGCAACATACAAGGTTTAAAATGGTGACAATACCCATGTTTGTGATACCAAGGATTCCATAAAAGCCATTAACTTACTTGTAAGTAGTTTAGTTTGGCGGCCATCTTGAAATTCAAAATGGCCGACATGTTAAACATACTTTCACCTATATCTCGGCTTGTGAGTAACATAGAAGGCTAAAAAAGGTGTCAAAACCCATGTTTGTGATACCAAGGATTCCATAAAAGCCATTAACTTAGATGTAAGTAGTTTAGTTTGGCGGCGGCCATCTTGTGTTTCAAAATGGCCGAAGTGTTAAACATATATTCACCTATATCTCGGCTTGTGAGCAACATAGAAGGCTAAAAATGGTGGCAATACCCATGTTTATGATACCAAGGATTCCATAAAAGCCATTAACTTAGCTGTAAGTAGTTTAGTTTGGCGGCAGCCACTTATATCTCGGCTTGTGAGTAACATAGAAGGCTAAAAAAGGTGTCAAAACCCATGTTTGTGATACCAAGGATTCCATAAAAGCCATTAACTTAGATGTAAGTAGTTTAGTTTGGCGGCGGCCATCTTGTGTTTCAAAATTGCCGACATGTTAAACATACTTTCACCTATATCTCGGCTTGTGAGCAACATAGAAGGCTAAAAATGGTGGCAATACCCATGTTTATGATAATGATAATGGCGGTTGCAAAATCACCATCCCATAATATGTAACAATGGTCCATTCGCTGCCACCATGAATTTTAAAATGACCGTGCTGGTGAGAGCCATTTTAAACACCAGTGTCATACACATCTATGAATAACATACAGAGTAGTAATTTTTAAACTGGTGGAATCTAGATTATATGGATTTACATAAAGTTGTTGCAAGTCCTGCTAGGCTTGTTAAACATCATCATCTCTGTCCTCTTCATCGTCACGACCACTTTCTGTATGAGAAGGAGCATAGTTATTTCTACTTACGGCATGTACAGAAGTCTGTGCAAAACAGTCCATTCATTTTACACTTGCATAGTTCACTGGTACACCGAGTCTGACCATATCTGCATTTGACGGCATCTGGAGTTAGAGGCAAATGTGGTGTCACTGTTGGCTTCAGAAATAGTGTCTGTCACACCAAGTTGGAAAAACGCTATAATGATCTCATGGTTGGCATCCAAATTATCTAAGACCTTCCAGCATGTTTTATTGCCTTTGACGGTAAACATCCTAGTAATTTCGGCTCCAGACAAACCCAGTAAGATCTGCTGCTTTTGATAGCCCTAAAACATATTGGTCCTAATTTTATGTTTCTATGGCTCGCTCAGAGTTATCACACTTGTGTCAGTTGCACAAGATTTGGATAGTGTCTTACAGCCAGTTATAAGATGTCCGTGTCTGGATCAAGATGTCTGGAGTCATAGCGATCAAAGACTAGGTGCACTTCATTGTAAGTGTTATAATTTCCCAGAAACGAAAAAGGACAAGAACAAAGTTCGCTACATTTGTGTCTGAAACGATAGCAAGCAACAAGTTTAATTTGCGAGTACCCATGATGATAGTGAAACTCCACACGTGGTCATCAAGTGCTATTGCAGTGAAAGGCAAGGATGGAAGTAAATTGATAGAGCTGAGAGAAGACAGCGCATTATTTGCACGGCTTTTAGTGACATCCAAAGCTCGAGAGATGAGTTATCTGTAGTACCCAGAGCTCTCTTTGCACCAAATGGATCACTTTTCATCACTTTCTCCAAGATTGACTTGATGCCCCTCCTCGAATCACTACCTTCAGTCTCAGACACCTCTATCTAGGATGGAGGCTATGGATAGATCATCTAATACTTTGCCTGTTCCTTCCTTGTATGGGGACCCAGTAATGACACATCTTCTACTGTTCATGTAAATAACTTGGATGAAGTTAGGAATACCAGTCCTGCAGCTGTTATAACTGACAGTTGCCAACATGTAACACTAGTCGATGGTAATTGGTAATGGCTGATCTACAGGCACTGGACAAACCAGAGTGGGTGAAAACATGTTCAGAATATAATTGACCTGTCACTTTATTGAACATTTCTGGGAGAAGTACAATACTTACGATGACTTGCACGGTGCGCCCCCGGGGGTGCACCTAGTATGGTCTTTGATCGCTATGACTTTGGTGACATTCCCCTTAAAGTTTCAACATGTGAACGGCCGCTAGCTGGAAACAAAGCTGTGGCTTATCACATAACAGATCAACATCAATTGCAATTAACCGAAGGTATGCGAAAGGTACTTGCACATGTTAAGACGATGAGGTACCAGCTTTAGCAGAGAAGATTCTGCAGCATGCTGCTATAAACGGAAAGCATGATGTAGTTACGTGGCACAATGAAGAAGAACACTCACACAGGATTTTAACCTTAGTAGTTTACAGGGGAAGGCAGACACCAAGCTCATGCTGCCCCGGGCATGCTGCATGGCATTGAGGCCACCAACAATGGTGCTACCTCATTGAAGATCTTCTTTCCAGACACAGGCGTCTTGGTCCTGGCTGTAAGGCGCTATCCAAACCTTGCAACAGACACGGGAGTGAGCCATAGAAACATAAAACTAGGACCAAGATACAATGCTTCGGGTCATCAAATGCAGCAAGTCTTCCTGTGTTGCTTGCCTTAATTGTCTAGAGCCGACATTACTGGAATGTTTGCCGACAAAGGCAGTAAGGTCTTAGATACTTTGGATGCCAACCATGACATCATTATTGCATTGTCTTGGTGTGACAGATACTGTTTCTGAAGCAACCAGTGATGACACATTTGCCTCCAGCTCCAGATGCCGTCAAATACATGTGTACCAGTGGCCTATGCAAGTGTAAAATGAATGGACTGTTTTGCACAGAGTGTACATGCTGTGAAGAGAAATAACTATGTGACAATGCTCATTCTCATACATTAAGTGACTGTGACAATGCAGAGGACAGTGGTGATGATGTAACAGGCCTAGCAGAGATAGCAACTTGCAACAACTCTATGTAAATCCATATAATCTAGATGCCATCAATTAAATTACGACTCTGTATGTTATTCATAGATGTGTAGGACATTGAACAACTGGTATTTGAAATGACTCTCACCCGGGCTACATTTTAAAATTCACGGTGGCAGCGAAAGGACCATTGTTACAGCTTATGGGATGGTGATTTTGACCCCCCCCAATATCATAAACATTGGTATTCCCACCATTTTAGCCTTCTATGTTGCTCACAAACCGAGATTTAGGTGAATATATGTTTAACATTTCGGCCATTTTGAAACTCAAGATGGCCGCCGCCAAACTAAACTACTTACATCTAAGTTAATGGCTTTTATGGAATACTTGGTATCACAAACATGGGTATTGCCACCATTTTTAGCCTTCTATGTTACTCACAAGCCGAGATATAGGTGAAAGTATGTTTAACATGTCGGCCATGTTGAAATTCAAGATGGCCGCCAAACTAAACTACTTACAACTAAGTGAATGGCTTTTATGGAATCCTTGGTATCACAAACATGGGTATTGCCACCATTTTTAACCTTGTATGTTGCTCACAAGCTGAGATATAGGGCAAAATATAGTGAAAATGGCGGCCATTTTGAAATCCAAGATGGCCGCCCTCTGCAGCATCTCCAAAATTGGCAACAAAGATTTTCCTGTTCTTAGACATGTGTAGAACATATCTAGATAGGTGGCATCTTCTAATCATCGAAAATCTACGGATTTTCGCTTGCTCCCCTACTATGTTTAATATCTTTAAACACTATGTTGACTGGGAGTCGTTGGGCAGGAAAACCACCTAGTTGTCATTGGCCATGGAGTTCCCAATTCAGATGCTTCCAGTCCGGTGTCTTGCTTGAGTACATCTACATATGTAAGGTGTGGTCTACCAGGGTTCCTTGTTCCATGTTTGGGTGCCCAGTTTATCAGGTTGGCGACAGGTTCACACTTGCTCCTGACGCAGTGGCCAGCGAAGCGTGTTCTCCTTTCTCTGATCTTCTCTGAGAGCCTTGGGAGGTCTCCATATAGCTCTTTGTTGCTTATGTGCTGCTTCCAGTGGATGTTGTACACTGTCCTAAGCATACGGGTGTAACAGCCATCCAGCTCTTTAGATAGTTTGGGAGTAATATGGTCCAGGCTTCACATCCATACGTTAAGACAGACTCCACTGTTGCGCTGAAGACCCGCAGTTTGAAGTTCTTTGGTAGAGCAGACTCCCAGATCTTACTTAGGCTGTTGCATGCTCTCCAAGCGGCTGCCTTGCGTGTTTTGACATCATGCTCTGTGCTAGCCATCCATGCTCCGAGATATTTGAAGTCTCTCACCTCATCTAGCTTTGTACCATTATTTGTGCTGATGTTAACTTGCTGATCTTGGTTAAAAGACATGAACTTTATCTTGGTGGCATTCATCTTTATTCCGACTCTTCCGACTGATGCTTCTATCCTTTGTAGCAGTTCCTGAGCTTGTTTTATTTCTTCTGACAGTAGGGCGATGTCATCAGCGAAGTCTAGATCTGTTACCACTTCTGGCCCAACTCTTCTGCTCTTTCTCCTTTCTAGCTGGAATACTAGTGCTTCCTCCTTGCCATCTATAGTCATTCTCAAGGCATAGTCCAGCACTATCACAAACAGATACGGGGCAAGGGTATCTCCTTGAAGAACACCGGCTACGATGTCAAACAGCTCAGTTTCTCCATCAGGGGAGATCACTTTGGCTCTGGTTTTCTTGTATATCCTTCCAATAGCATCCACAAGTTGTTTTGGTATAGGCTCTGAGGATTTGTAGCATCTTGCCTCGGTGAATAGTGTCGAAGGCTTTTCGGAAGTCAATAAATGTTATAATGGCTGGTAGATTTTTGGCCTTCACCGCAGTTTTAACAAATAACGGTTAGAATGAAATACAACACCTGGGGACATAAAAGCGCAGTGGGAGTCACAATTTCATAGGATGTTCTATGGCGAAGCTCCAGAACTCCTTGAACACCTGGCACCAGATCGTATGATTATTGATCCTCGTCTGTGGCGCTCCATTAGATTCCACGACCAAGCTGTCAGAATACCAAGATCCAACCTGGTTAACTACCAGAGACCATCATCCTTCCATATTCAGCTCACTTATGGAAAGCTCTACCTGGCTCACTTACCTCTAAGCAGAATCGGCTGACCTTCAAGCGGGATGTTAACAACTAAACTCCTCAAAAAGTTTGGAAACTTTCAAAAACAGCTGTATATCAGAAATTTTTGAAATCTTTCTCCATATTATTTCATATTAGTGTAAACATTGTTCTTTCTTGTAGACATTCCCTCATTTCAAATATATAGTTTTGGTTTCTCTATTGTTCAGAAACCAAAAATCAAGGGATTAAAAAGTAGAGCTGATCTGGTTTGCAATCATAACACTATTATGCTGGAAGGACACAGTATAGGGTATATAACCAGAAGTATACAATAGCCTATTGTGCTAACATAATTATTATCATGATTGATATCGGAAATCTATCCGCGGACGACAGTTGATGCTCTCTGTCGAAGGTAGGTGGCATATTACACTCACGAGTTCTAGGCCTATAAATCATATACATGCGCGTATATTGAAGGATGGGGCGGGGTGGGGGATTTGTTTGTTTGTATGAAACATAAACGATGCATGGAGATGATTTGATTATGAATTAGTTTATTATCCCCAGGAAGCACAACCCATACCTCTTTAAGAGGGGGCTCCCTCCCTATATAACCACCTCTTCCCTAAATTACCCCTTTCCCCTCCTCCTCCCCTACATTCGATATCTTCATCTCGAGCTCTCCCTCCCCTTCTCTTTCCCTTCCAATGCTCTCTCTCATCTGTTTCTCTCTCCCGGCCCATATCCCACTTGCCCTCCAACCACCCCCCCCCACCACCACCACCACCACCCACACACACACACACCCCACACAATCTCTTTCCCCTCTATCTTCTACTTTTTGCAGTAAAAATTGCTTCAGTAAAAGTCATTAGGTTATTAGAGGTCATATAATGGCCTTCCATCGATTCTGGTACATGGGATTAAGGACATGAATCGATTTTGTTTATAGCACCTATACAATTACAATAGTGACCCCTTTTGTAATGTCGAATGCAAATATTTCGATGGTCTATATTTTTTCACAGGTGAATTAGCCTAGACTTATTCGGTTTTGTAAACCACGTCTTTCAATGTAGATTACCATGCTCGATTTCTCTCCTCGTGAATATTGCACTGCGAAATTTAAACATTTCTTTTGTATACTTAGAGTAGGTAACTTCAAATCAAATAATTTTACGATCCACACCACTTATAAGAAACTGAAACCAAAACCGAAACTGACTGACACAAATGTTCGGTTTTAAAAACAAAAGGTAGAAACAATGAGTTCGATATCTTATGATTCAAGTGTTTAGGCAGGACAATAGGAAACCACGTGACCAAAACCAAAACCAAAACTAAAACTATATATTTGAAATGAGGCAATGACACCTCATTTGTGAAGATAACTTATTCCACGGCTGAGTAACTTTCTTTGAAAGACAGAGAGGTCTCAAAAAAGTGTGCCAAAACTGACCATTGTATGCGCTCATCTCATTTCTTTGAATGGGTTAATGCAAGAATAAAAGAATGAATGAAAAATTGTTTGCAGTATATCATTTCTGTAAATCCTTGGACCAGAGGCTGTTCTACAGGATGATAACGATCGACCACACAGGGCAAGAGCTGTAAATGACTTCCTGTAAGAAGTAATTCAACGAATGGAGTGGCCAGCCAATAGCCCGGACTAAAATCCTATAGAACATCTCTTCGAACAACTTGGTCGGGCTGTGCGCACTAGAGCGAGAGATCAAACCACCTTGGCTGGTTTAAGACAGACCTTGCTTGAAGAGTGGAATGCAATCCCTCAGGAGCGTGAGGACAGGTTGATAAGAAGCATATGAGAAGACGATGCAATGCTGTTGTGAAAGCATATGGGTTCTCGGTACTGATTTGGTTTAATGAAACAGTATGATATTCCTTACTCATGTTTACTGATACAAATGGCGCAGACAATGGCAGATTTGGCACATTTTGTTTGAGACCTCCTTGTCTTTCAAAGACATTTACTTACCCATGAAATAAGTTATGGTCACAAGTTTGGTGTCATTTTGACAAGAAAGAACAATGTTTGTATTGATATGAAACAATATGGAAATCGATTTCAAATATTTCTGATATATAGCCGTTTTGGAAAGTTTCCAAACTTTTTTTTTGAGGAGTTTATCTTAGCGTCAATCCATCAGCGCTATCACCTGATAGCAGCTGTTAATGCCTTGCATGGTTCAGACATTAAAAAAAAATCAGTTGGCAGTCATCATTGTATCATTATAACAATCTGTCCTCAATTTCATAGCCGCTTTAAGATCACTTACGTTTTTGTTAGTGGCCGTATTGACTTCAGCTTTGTGTTCTGCCACTCTAGGTCCATAACATCAGCGAAGTTTTGGCAGTCTGATCACAATTTTGGCATCCAATTTCGTAGATGCAATTGGCCGTTTTCTCTTTCGTTTGTCCGTTTGACGGACTAAATGCAACTGAGTGTTTGGTGGGGTTTCTTTGTATCCGCTCTGACACTGACAAGCCATTAACATACGGGATAACCAACATGACTTTACTTTTCTCTTCAGTGGTCTTACTTTTCTTTGAGCTTGGTTTTTCGGCGTTTTGGATTTCAATTTGCATTTGATCTCTCACTTTGTCCATCGTCCATTTCGGGTAGCCACAGTTTTTAAGGGCTGTACGAATATGCTCTTCTTCAATTCTTAGATTTCATCACCTGTTTCTGTGACGACAGAGTTTTTTTTTTCTGTACACAAGGAGTTTTATGGAGCCGTTGGGTTTTCTGATTATAAGACTGTCTGAGAAAGGGATTTTGCCCGGTGGGTTCAGTCTTCACTGACGATGTGTACGCATGATGGTTCCAATTTATAGGGGTACTTTTCAAGAAATGTCCGCGGAATTTTCGAGGACAAAATTGTTCGCGATTGTCCAAATTAGGGGTGTTTTGGAGCAAAATTGTCCTTGAAATGAAAATTAGGGTGTATTTCTAGGACTTTCATCCGTGTTTTACCGCTACAGTTTTCATTTTTTGTATTTTTTCTGTCCGTTTTTTAGTAGTTCCACACAAAAATTGATAGGGTATTTTTTCCGATAAAAATTGTCCTCATTTCCCCCTAATTCAAAAGCGTCCTTGAAATTATTACGGAAAATTTTCCTTGATTCCTCGTGATAAGGGGGTGAAATGAAAATGCATCCTCAAAATGATAGAAATAGGGGAGGTATTTGGGGGCATAGCGGCGCCAAAGCCGCGGCTTACACTCGATGGGCGCGGTTGCAATAGCCTGCTGTTCAAGGAACTCCATGAATTCATTTAGTGCTATGATAGGGCTACAAACTGTCTACAAACGCTACCCCGAAATTCATAGTAAGCTAAAGTATGTAGTAGTCAAAATAAACTCCAGGAGTTCAATGATGTTCTCAACGTCGAGTTTGGTACGTTTGTTCAGATCTTTATCTGCGACCATTCTTTGTTTGATAATATCTAGTGTTTCTTTGATTGATGTGTTAGTGGAAAATTAGTGCAGGACTTATTATGATCAGACTTTAATACTTCGCGCATGTTTGGAACTAGAACTATTTTTTAAATTTTGGTCTCACTGAATACCCCTGACTGTGAAAGTTTCAGCCCTACACCTATCCATTTCATATTGATGTACCACTCCCCCGTGGCCAGACCTGTAAGCTGATTGGATATCAAAAAAAAAAAAAACGCAAATCGTTCAGTAGTTGTGAGTTTCCACATGTACTGAGATTCGGAGTCTAATCCATCTATATGTACCACCCCATCTCTTTGCTCTGCATATCATCAGCAAGGTCATGGATGCTGTAATACAGAATCAACTTCAGAAGTACTTTCGTGGAAACCAACTGATATCAGATAGATCAGATAGACTGTTTGGATTTAGGCCACACTACAGCCCAGCTGGCATCCTTACCATTAGCATTTGACAAGGTCTGGCATAATGGCCATTGCTCGAAACTCATGTCAAAAGGAGTATCCGGCAAGCTGCTCACCTGGATTAGTATAGCTACCTGACAGATCGTTCTATCAATGTTGTCTTACCTGGCTAGTCATCAGGTACCGGTATTTCCTCCATCAATACATCAGTTCCCCAGGGGTTAATATTGGGCCCACTTTTATTCTCTGTCTTCATTGACGACCTGTGTGATAAGTGAGAAAACCAAGTCTACCCCTACGAATATGATTCCAGATTACATCTAGAGACAACCCTGAAGCTGTTATTAAAAACATTTGTTAAGCAAGATGCGGCTTTCGAATGGAGTGGATCCCTGCAGCTGGCCTATACCCTTGAGTGTATGATTATTACGTAGTCAATTCACCACACACGGGTGAATGGGAGATGTCCTCCAACTTTTTGTAATGAGATTCTGGGAGTCACAGTCGACAGCAAGCTGACCTGGGCAAAGCACATTTCTAACGTCACATCCCAAGCTGGACAGAAGCTGGGCGCTCTGAGGAGAGTGGCGAATAAACTTGATGGCAAAGCACAATAATATTCTAACATCACATCCAGAGCTGGACAGAAGCTGGGCGCTCTGAGGAGAGTAGCGAATAAACTTGATGGCAGAGTCAGAGCAACCGTTTTGCAAGGCTCAAGTTCGCAGTGTGATGGAATATGCCTCACGGTATTGGATGAGTGCCAGCGCCACCACTATCCAGAAGAAGGTCTTTCGAATCATAGGCGTGAGCGAAGAGGAAGCAAGTAGGCTACCGTACATCAGAGCTGAACATCACATCACTCTATCATAGACATCAAGTGGCTGCAGCAACAGTCCGCTACAAAATAGACAAATACACATCAGCTTGTGCACTGCTACCAAAGCCATTTGTAGTCAAAAGAGCTAGCCGCTCCAGCTTGTCCATATCTTGCCATGCTCGGACAGTGACCAATTTCTTGAACATGCCAAAATATATATCTCCTTAAACCAACTGACATCAGATAGACTGTTTGAAATTAGGCCAAACCACAGCCCAGCTGACATCCTTATCATTCTGACCCAAGCTAGAGTGGTCTAACTTCCTGGACAGAGGCAAGGAAGTGCGCCTGATTGCCCTGGGCATCCAATGAGCATTTGACAATGCATCAGTTCCCCAGGGGTCAATATTGGGTCCACTTTTATTCTCTGTCTGCATTGACGACCTGGGGGATGTAAGGCAATGACAATATCAAGAAAGAGGAAACCAACCAAGCGAGATCATCATTCTGTTTGGACACTGTGCCAGAAGTGAAACAGAGGCAGCTTCCAGAGTTTTGCTGTGGCCGCCTACGCATGGTAAAAGATCAAGAGGACAACCACGGAAGGACTACATTAAGCAACTAATCGAGGATACTGGACATGAGAGACAAGACATTAGGAACTGCATGCAGAACAGAGTTGTGTGGAGAGCCATCAGCGGAGTCCGACTAGACAAGTCGACATAAACAAGTAAGCAAGGAACCGTGTAGTTGCGCCTTTTGCTTAAAGACCTTCATTGGCTGCCAGTTGCTGAAAGAGAGGCCTTCAAAGTGCTGCTAATGTTAAAAGTTCTGCATGACGTTGCTCCAACCTACCTGTCGGAACACCCCTTCCTCTACGTTCTTGGAAGAGAAAACATAACTATTTGCTTCATGTTCCGCGCACTTCACGATTCATTGGAGAAAGCGCCTTCTATACTGCTGGCCCACGCCACTAAAACTTATTTCCTGTCCGTCTTCACTACTCATCTTCTGTCAACGTGTTTAAGATGCACCTCAAAACATACCTATTCCCATAATGCAAAGAGTATTGTTGCTTATGCCTCTTTTTTGTTTTAGGTATTATAATTAATTGATTTCTTGCCACACTTCAATAGTTCTTTTGTTTTTACATATGTGGGCGGTCAAAAGTTCAACGTATGATAAGAACAATGTATGATATTTTGTCGCACGGTAATGCATTTGCTCTCATTTGAAAGCTTGTACCTTCAAACATTACTGCAAAAACATTAGATTTTTGTTTCACTGCATATAGGCAGGACACTCTGCAGAGGAAGCCTACCTTGAATTTACAGATACTACCAGAAGAAGTGAAGACAAGGTCATCATGAAAAATTCTACCGAAGGTGGTGAAACCTCAAATGAAATTGAACAATGTACAGATGCTGTAAAATTGTGATGAAGTCCTTGATATTCAACATCAACGAAATAGTCCTTAGAGTTCAAGGATGGAATGAGCATCCTTGATCATCCAAGGTCCAAAAGACTTTCTGACGTCACCGCTAATGGCATACGTACTGGTACAGTGGCATTGGCAATGAATAATTAAAGAACCAAAGAAGAGAGATAAGCCACAAAATATGGCAACTCTAATGAAAGTATTTCCAACATAAATTGGGTAGTGTCTTCTATATAGATGGGCAGAGATAGATGGGGGTCCCAGAATCTTCATGCACAAAATTGATATAATCATGTCCACACTTTCTACAGCCTGTCTCAAAAAAAATTGTGCAAGTGAAAAGCGCCCTCTTTGGCAATTAGAAAATACCGTTGTGACATAATGCTTACATCAACGTTAAGGACGTAGTCTTAGCTCTCAAATGCCGTTTAGTCTGTTCAATTTGCTTGTTTTAATCTCGAGATATGCTTACTTAACAACGATATCGTAAAATCACAATTGTGCCACTTTTACTAGGGAATAGGGCTGTACATGTAAATCAATGATAGCTAATGTTGTTGCGTCTAATGCACTCCCCCTTCGGGGCTCGTGCATTTGACGCATCAACACCAGCGTGCGTGCATTATTTTGTCTAATTTCATTAATTTGTCAAATTTCATGAACGTGTCAAAGTTGATATAAGTGTGCAATATTTGTTTGTCTTTTAACATGTCTTGAATGACAAAGAGAACAGTATTTACCATCGTGAAATCATTGACATGCACATGTATTTAATTTTACAGCAGAATGTGAAATATATATTTATCGTTTAATTTGTCGTAAGTGGAAAAAGAGAATCATTATACCTTTATCATGATAAAACATTAAAAACAATTTTGTATTGTTGTGTAATTAATGCATTATTTTGATTTTACGAAGGAACTCTTGATAAACTTGAGGCTATCATTGATTTACATGTACAGCCCTATTCCCTAGTAAAAGTGGCACAATTGTGATTTTACCCTTTCGTTGTTAAGTACGCATATCTCGAGATTACAACAAGCAAATTGAACAGACTAAACGGCATTTGAGAGCTCAGACTATGCCCTTGACGTTGATGTAAGCATTATGTCACATCGGTATTTTCTAATTGCCACAGAGAGCCTACAGAGGGCGCTTATCACTTGCACAATTTTTTTTGAGACAGGCTGTATACACTTAGAATGAGGACCGAGACAAGTTTCATTTATATTTGGCTAAAGGTGAGGGATGGTGCAATAATTATGTGTACGCCCGGAGTGGTGATGAATTATACAGGGGGGGGGCAAAGATTTTGGCAGGCCAAAAAGGGGGGGTTGGGCAAGTGTTTTGGCAGATCGAAGTGGGGGGGCAGGCGATTTTGGGCACAAATATTTTGGGCACCGTTTCTATATTACGCCCTAAAAGGTGTAGAAAAACATTTAATAGGAACACGTTCAAATCTGCAACATTTCTGCTCGCTGTGCTCGCGTTTAATATATGATAAGACAATTTAAGGTTTTAAAATCGGGTTCACCAAAATCTTAGTGTGTAAAGGGGGGGGGGCAAAGATTTTTTGGCACATCAAAAGGGGGTGGCAAAGGGTTTTTTGGCACGTTAAAAAAGGGGGGGGCAAAGATTTGTGGCACGGCTTAGGGGGGGCAAGCGATTTTGGCACACCACTTTGAGAATTCACCACCCCGGGAGTACACATAGTTATTGCACAGCCCCTTATAAGACAAACATTAAACACTGGAATTATGAGTCAATCAGTGGAAGCAATCAAGCACCTCTAAAGAAGATCATCACTCGGAAGGTTTGATCGTTGTTTTCTGAGATTCAGGGAAAGGCTTGATGACAGAATGAGATCGTTTGCAAAATGAAAGTACAATCATACATCATCATACAATTTTGATAGCAAAATTGAGACAAGCCATCAAGTAAAGAAGCTTGATGGTAACGGAACTGTTCTCGGATTATGTCTTGTACATTATCCTCGGTTTGTCAAGCTGCCATTCACGACAGAGGGGTCGGTTAAATAAAGTAACTTATACCATAATGTTGTCCAGGCATGGCGTCCAGGTAGTGAAACCTATTTTAGAATTTTAAGTCCTATACCTTCATAATTTTGGGTTTGCTGGTTATCAATGCTGGTGAGCCTTCACTGAAGAGTGGCTCATCATGAGCAATCGGAAGACTTCCATTTAGTTGACATGGAAGGTTTCAAGAAAAATTGCGACGGGTGCATTATAGTACCGGTACTCTTTCAAGTATCTTATTCTACGAACTTATTGACCGCCCTCGTACATTTTAATTTTTAATGCGTAATTTCATGTGACTTATTATGTGTTTTCTTAATAATTATGATACGAATATCCAAGTTATCAAGTCCAGTGTGGGTAAATAAAAGAAGATGACTGTCCATGAGGGTTTTGGTGGTCCTCTTTCTCTGATGGTATGTGGCACAGGGATGGCTAGTGGTGTAGATGGGTGTGGCCTGGACCTGGTCACTTGGGAGAACTTTTTGTTATAGAGGGCAGTATTCCATGGGGTTACATTCTCCCCTCTCTAAATGCGACCGTCCTCGGTCGAGGTCTTATCTTTTGTTTGCTCCAAATATTTTTGTTTTCAGATCATGGAAGAATCCTCGTCTAACTGGTGGGTTGGTATTAGTTTGCACTGAAATGGTGCTAGGTTGGCCTGGTAGGTCATAAGTGAAGGATGAATAGTTCTTTTGAATCTTCTGGATGACTCTGGTTCCTCGGATGGCATATCTGCATCTATATTAGCAGAATCTGATTCAGCCTGACCAGAACAAGATGCTGGTTCACCCGGAGTAGAGGTTGCTGCTGGCTCATCAACAGTGCAAGTTTCACCTGGTGGGTCTTCAGGAATTGGCTCTGATACAGATGACTTAGGCACAAACTCTGCTGCCTCTGCTCGAAGCGGGATATTTGATGTTGGGGCCTGACCTTATACACTGGCATGTCAGGTCCTCTATCCTCTTCCACCAGGTAAACCGGAGATTACCATTTGTCAGCCAGTTTGTGAGGCCCTTTAAACCCAAGGTTTCTGATTAGCACCTTGTCTCTAACGTTAAGTCTATTTCCTCGGATCTTCCTATTATGGCGTTGTTTGTTGAACATGAACCCGGCTCTCTTCGCTGATTCTTCCTCAGCCAATTTATAGGCTACATCAAGGCAGTGGCGAAGATCCTCAACATACTGGACATGATCTTTAGGAACACGCTGGTCAGGAGTAACTCCAAAACGGAAGTCGATTGGAAGACGGGCTTCACGACCAAACATCAGGTAGTATGGTGAATATCCAGTGGAGTCGTGCTTGGTGCAGTTGTAAGCATGGACCAATGCACTCACATACTTACTCCACTGTACCTTCCGTTCTGTCTGTAACGTTCCGAGCATGCTCAGCAGTGTCCGATTAAATCGCTCTGGTTGAGGATCCCTTGACGGTGGTCCGGTGTTGTTCTTGTCTTCTTGATGCCTAGAAGACGGGTCAGTTCTTTGATGACCTTATACCCTCGAACTCTCTGCCTTGATCGGAGTGTAATCTTTGAGGGAGCCCATAATGCACAAAGTATTTTTCCCAAAGTACTTTCGCTACTGTTTTAAGCCTGTTTTAGCTGTCTGATCTTTTCTTGGAAAGGCCTGAGCATAGCGGGTGAAATGATCAGTGACCACAAGTATGTGCTTGGTGTTGCTTTTATCGGGCTCCAGACTCAAAAAGTCCATACAGACTAACTCCAGTGAGCTGCTTGTTGTGATGTTCACCAATGGTGCTGAATCAAGATAGGATTTTCGTCTAATACATGGACCACAGTTCTTGATATAAGTGTCTATATCATTGGCCATCCTGGGCCAGTAGAACCTCTGTCTGGCAGCAGTCACAGTCCGTTCTATACCTAAATGCCCTAGGTCATTGTGCAAGGAGTGTATAACAGTACTCCGGTGACTCTTCGGAAGGATCAGCTGATGACTCTTTTCTCCCTTCTGCCCTATATAGAATTCCATCTCGAATACTGATTCTACCGATTTCCCTGAAGAGAGACTTCAACTCTGGATTGCCACTGGTGACATCGGAAGCTGGGCGGGTGTCATTCTGGATGTGATGCAGCAAGATCTTCAGGTTGGGATCCTCAGACTGCTGTTTGGCCCATTCTATCTGCGTTAAGGCTATATTATGAGGCTGGTCGTAACTTTCTGGTATTGCAGAAGCACCCATTGCGACACTACAGATCAAAGGTTCTTCTGACTCAGTCTGAGTCTTCGGTTCTTGAACACACGTTACTGAATGGCTTTGACATATGGCATGTATGGCTTCCCTCGAACAGACGTTGTCCTTCTCGTTTACATTGCCCTTTAGTCGATGTTCATGCAGTTGAATCTTCTGCAACTGATCTGCTCTATCATCAGTACTGGGATCTGAAGTGTGAGGTCTCCTGGAGAGAGTATCGGCGTCGGCGTTTGTCCTTCCTGGTCGATAATGGATGGTAAAGTTAAAATTCGCTAATGCAGCCAACCATCTGTGTCCCACTGCATCCAGCTTGGCTGAAGTGAGTACATGTTAAGGGATTATTATCGGTTAAGACTTTGGTATCTTGTGCCATATAAGTAATCCTTATACTTGTCTGTGATGGCCCGCTTCAGCGCTAAGTACTCTAACTTATAAGCCGGATATGAGTTACGCTCACTTCTATTCAACCCTCGACTAGCATATGCCACTGGGCGGAGTTGTTCATCTTGCTGTTGTAAGAGGACAGCTCCTAGTCCATCTCTGCTGGCATCAACATGAACAACAAAAGGCTTATCCGTGTCAGCAAATGCCAAAACTGGGGCTGTTATCAGTTTCTCCTTAAGAAGATTAAAGGCTTTGTCACATTCAGATGTCCAATTTTCACCAACGGGTTCTCGGGGATTGGTGACTGGTGACTGTGCGCTTTTCATTTTGTAACCTCGTTTGTGCGTCGTAGAACCAGCAGTAAGAGCATGCAGGGGTGCAGCAATTCTAGAATAGCATTCAATAAAACGGCGGTAATAACCGGCGAATCCTAGGAAGGAGCGTAGCATAAACCGGAGATTACCATTTGTCAGCCAGTTTGTGAGGCCCTTTAAACCCAAGGTTTCTGATTAGCACCTTGTCTCTAACGTTAAGTCTATTTCCTCGGATCTTCCTATTATGGCGTTGTTTGTTGAACATGAACCCGGCTCTCTTCGCTGATTCTTCCTCAGCCAATTTATAGGCTACATCAAGGCAGTGGCGAAGATCCTCAACATACTGGACATGATCTTTAGGAACACGCTGGTCAGGAGTAACTCCAAAACGGAAGTCGATTGGAAGACGGGCTTCACGACCAAACATCAGGTAGTATGGTGAATATCCAGTGGAGTCGTGCTTGGTGCAGTTGTAAGCATGGACCAATGCACTCACATACTTACTCCACTGTACCTTCCGTTCTGTCTGTAACGTTCCGAGCATGCTCAGCAGTGTCCGATTAAATCGCTCTGGTTGAGGATCCCCTTGAGGGTGGTATGGTGTTGTTCTTGTCTTCTTGATGCCTAGAAGACGGGTCAGTTCTTTGATGACCTTATACCCTCGAACTCTCTGCCTTGATCGGAGTGTAATCTTTGAGGGAGCCCATAATGCACAAAGTATTTTTCCCAAAGTACTTTCGCTACTGTTTTAAGCCTGTTTTAGCTGTCTGATCTTTTCTTGGAAAGGCCTGAGCATAGCGGGTGAAATGATCAGTGACCACAAGTATGTGCTTGGTGTTGCTTTTATCGGGCTCCAGACTCAAAAAGTCCATACAGACTAACTCCAGTGAGCTGCTTGTTGTGATGTTCACCAATGGTGCTGAATCAAGATAGGATTTTCGTCTAATACATGGACCACAGTTCTTGATATAAGTGTCTATATCATTGGCCATCCTGGGCCAGTAGAACCTCTGTCTGGCAGCAGTCACAGTCCGTTCTATACCTAAATGCCCTAGGTCATTGTGCAAGGAGTGTATAACAGTACTCCGGTGACTCTTCGGAAGGATCAGCTGATGACTCTTTTCTCCCTTCTGCCCTATATAGAATTCCATCTCGAATACTGATTCTACCGATTTCCCTGAAGAGAGACTTCAACTCTGGATTGCCACTGGTGACATCGGAAGCTGGGCGGGTGTCATTCTGGATGTGATGCAGCAAGATCTTCAGGTTGGGATCCTCAGACTGCTGTTTGGCCCATTCTATCTGCGTTGAGGCTATATTATGAGGCTGGTCGTAACTTTCTGGTATTGCAGAAGCACCCATTGCGACACTACAGATCAAAGGTTCTTCTGACTCAGTCTGAGTCTTCGGTTCTTGAACACACGTTACTGAATGGCTTTGACATATGGCATGTATGGCTTCCCTCGAACAGACGTTGTCCTTCTCGTTTACATTGCCCTTTAGTCGATGTTCATGCAGTTGAATCTTCTGCAACTGATCTGCTCTATCATCAGTACTGGGATCTGAAGTGTGAGGTCTCCTGGAGAGAGTATCGGCGTCGGCGTTTGTCCTTCCTGGTCGATAATGGATGGTAAAGTTAAAATTCGCTAATGCAGCCAACCATCTGTGTCCCACTGCATCCAGCTTGGCTGAAGTGAGTACATGTTAAGGGATTATTATCGGTTAAGACTTTGGTATCTTGTGCCATATAAGTAATCCTTATACTGGTCTGTGATGGCCCGCTTCAGCGCTAAGTACTCTAACTTATAAGCCGGATATGAGTTACGCTCACTTCTATTCAACCCTCGACTAGCATATGCCACTGGGCGGAGTTGTTCATCTTGCTGTTGTAAGAGGACAGCTCCTAGTCCATCTCTGCTGGCATCAACATGAACAACAAAAGGCTTATCCGTGTCAGCAAATGCCAAAACTGGGGCTGTTATCAGTTTCTCCTTAAGAAGATTAAAGGCTTTGTCACATTCAGATGTCCAATTTTCACCAACGGGTTCTCGGGGATTGGTGACTGGTGACTGTGCGCTTTTCATTTTGTAACCTCGTTTGTGCGTCGTAGAACCAGCAGTAAGAGCATGCAGGGGTGCAGCAATTCTAGAATAGCATTCAATAAAACGGCGGTAATAACCGGCGAATCCTAGGAAGGAGCGTAGATCTTTGATGTTCTTAGGCTGTGGCCAGGTCTTGATGGTAGCGATCTTTTCTGGGTCTGTTGCCACGCCCTTGTCTGACACAATATGACCAAGGTAGGTGACACTCTGGCAGCATATTTGACACAGGGGATATCTTCAACCCAAATGTTGCCAATCTATCAAGCACCTTAGAAAGCCGTTCTTCCATCTGATCGTCCCCCGGGATCGTCCATGTAGACAAGGACTTCAAGAAGGTTGCGTCCGGTCAAGCATTTCTCCATCAGCCTCTCTGGAAGGTGGCAGGGGCCCCTTTGAACCTTTGCGGCATCCGCTGGAACTCATAGAAACCAAGAGGACAAATAAATGCGGTCTTTTCCTTGTCAGACTCTCTAGGTATTTGATAGAATCCGGACTTCAAGTCAATCACCGTAAACCACTGGCTTCCAGAGAGGCTGTCAATGGCTTCTTGGATAATGGGGACTGCATATTGATCCGGAAGGGATCGATTGTTCAAAGTACGGTAGTCCACGCACATTCTCAGTTCTCCGGACTTCTTTCTCACCAGCACAATGGGCGAAGCATATGGTGAATGTGACTCTGTGATGATTCCATTGTCCAAAAGGCTCTGCAAGTGTAGGCGTAAATCCTCGAGATCAGTTGGAGGTACTCTTCATGATCTCTCTCGAAATGGTGTGTCATCTGTAAGATTGATGACATGCTCTGCTTGATTAGTAAGACCAAGATCCCATTCATAAGTTGAGATGACTTCTGAATTCTTCTCGAGGATGTTTAAAAATCTGGATTTCCAGTCTGCACTGATAGGTCCCCATTTGAAGGGAAGATCCTTCAAGTTTATATTAGAGTCCTTTGATGAACTCGGTTTTGAGTTTGGAGGACAGTCGTAGGTATTGGCTGATCCGGCATAGGCATTCTGCTTCAGATCATTACCCACGTTGGACTTGATAAATTGGATATTCGTATGCAGATTATGTAGATATATCCATGTATACATTCGTCAACTTAGACTGTGATTTTAAATGATACGAATATCCAAGTTATCAAGTCCAGTGTGGGTAAATAAAAGAAGATGACTGTCCATGAGGGTTTTGGTGGTCCTCTTTCTCTGATGGTATGTGGCACAGGGATGGCTAGTGGTGTAGATGGGTGTGGCCTGGACCTGGTCACTTGGGAGAACTTTTTGTTATAGAGGGCAGTATTCCATGGGGTTACATAATGTACTTTTAAAGATATCGTTTGAGTATTCTTGTATTTGCATTTTTATTAGGCATACTTATCCGGCCGGGTGAAAAATCAACAAAATAATTAAATGTCCAAAGCTAACGCCTCCTCCGCTTAATATTTTGTAAAGCGCTTTGGCAGTTATTATTTAAAAAGCGCTCAATATAGTAAGTGCTGCTCAATAATAATAATGGCAAATTTTAAACGATCACTTTTAAATGTGTTCGCCCTGAAACCGCTAAATCAGGTAATATTGGATATCGAGTTTTTACCGGTGCCGCCACTGCAAAACTGCCCCCCCCCCCAAATTTGTTTAATAATTTCTTGATAATTAAAAAAATATAATCATAATGCGTATTTATAGCTCTGTTTGCAAGATTAATCGCTAATCTGTTTAGGGGTAGGCCTAACGAAATAAAATGAGTTCTTTAAAGTAGGACTAGGCCTACCCTGATATTGCTGCAATTCCTTATGGGAAATACTTCCAGAATTGGAATGCTCCAAAACTGATGTTAGTCAAATGATTGCTCGTCCACCATGTCTACCTATGGGCAAGGGGCAAAGAAGATAACCACAATGCGCCATGCTTTTGAAGAACTAAAAGACCTTAAATCTGGTTCTTGTTGCATGAAAGTTCCCATTGAACATGCACTCATAGAAATTGTTCGTTGGCATTAGGCCTACTCAGTAAGTTGATGTAAGTCGTTGCGTCAACTTTCCGAGTAATGCCAACGCGTACAATTTTGAGTAACGCTGACTCGATATCATTATGTTGGTCGCACTCATTTGCACTTACTTTATTGAGTTGTTACAACTCAGAAAATAAAACTAGGTTAGCATAATTTTCTAGAGGTGTGCTATAGTATACAAAATTTTGCACTGATTACAAAAATAAATATTTGAATACTGCTAATTGTGCAGAATATGATCCAATTACGTGAATTAAGTAACATACCGTAAACGTTCGCCTAATGGCGCTTTTGGATTCTTAGAAATGTGAGAGCGCCATCCTTGTAAAATCTCAACAGCATTAAGGATACGTGTATGTTAAATTGAGCAACCTGGTCATAATGCCTCAGAAAAAAATATCGTGACATGACCCAATACTTTAGGTCACTAGGTTAGTTGCTAGAGCAGCAAATGTTTTGGGGTTTCTTCAGGTATTCTTTCTCAAAGTGCCATTGGACTTAATTTGTAAATCGATTAATACGTTATACCTAACTTATTTTGGTAAATCTTTTTATAACATTGTAATTTCTTCATATTTTTTTAATATTCTTCAGTTCAAAATTACACCTTTCTATTGTCTGACCCGTTAGCTCAGTCGGTAGAGGGTGCGCCTTGAATGGTGAATGGTACTTGTTCGAATCTTGATTTCTTCCCCCACTTTTATGTGAAGAAGGGTCAAGAAATGTTTTTGGATTTTGTCCCCATTTTACGAACGAGTATTGTGATTTTTTTTAAATTTAATTTAAATTTTTTTTTTTTTAGATAAATAGGCACTGCGAACAAACGGCAACAAAAACCGCTGACAAAATTTGCTCCACCTGCTACCTAGCAATGCGTGATATATTCCACTACATGTAACAGTTAAATGACCTTTAAAAACTTAGAACGGCCTGAATGTTTCAAATTCTGTAACTACATTACTTTATTCATTTATGCATTATAAATGATCAGCTATTTTTCTTTTCTTAAAAGGATCGAAGCCAAGTAGATCAGACCAAAGAGCTTTTAATAGAAATAGAGTCGCAATAGATTATATAATCTTTTGTTCGTTTGATGCCGATTAGAAGATGCGACAGGCTATTCATAAAAGTGGTACCATTGTTTCGAATAAAGGGTTCCGCCATTAAATTGGTCACTGATCCGGCATCATATTAACGCTCTACACAACAGGCGAGTATCAATAAGTGACCACACTACAGTCATGTGTAAGGGCAGTCATGTGTAAAGTGGTACCATTGTACTGATGTATCCCAAATGTGTGCTTGTGTGGGTCTGAATTCTATAAGGAGGCTTTAGCTGTCGATGCAATCATCTTTACCACCCACCTGACATAAGGCGTTTCATTTAAATAAATTGAATGCTCTTGCTGATCGATACACATTAGAATGTATGAAGGCTGCCATGTCCAGTCCATATATCTCTATTACACTATAATGGTTATCGCTATACGTATACATGTAAGTACAAGTATAGGCCTATAAAGGTTGTTTTTAAGAAATGTCCATTTAATTTTATTTTAAGAAGGAGATTGGTATAGAAATAGTGGCGTACCCAAAGAGGGAGGGGTTGGGGAGGGCAGATTCACCTCTGTGAGAAGTCTTGGGAGGGAGGAGGGAGGAAGAGGGGAGGAGGGGATATGGAGAATGAGAGAGGGCTGGAGGAAGGGAGAAATTAAAAGATATAATAAAGACAAGTATATAAATAGAAATATAAGGAAAATGATGGGAATGAAAGAGGGAGGGTGAGAGGGGACAATGAGAGCGAGGGAGTGATAAAGTGTAGGCCTAGGAAAGAATAAGTACAGAGAAGGGAAAAGAAAGGAATGATGAATACATTTAATAATAATTATTAGGCCTAATTAATAACAGCTAATAACTAAACACATAACAGCACTGGGCAGCCATTCGATGATGTCAATGCCTTTATTCGTTACGTAATTAAAACGCCCAGTCAGATGTATTTCACACCTACCAAACACAACTCATCCAATTTCGCAAACTGGACGTTGAATGTACACTCTCATGAATATTGATTGGCAACATTTTCCAATATGTCAGCGCTCTAATCGGAAACAATAGAACAATAGACCCTGCAGAGCGTTGGATCAGACCATTGATCATATAACTATCAGACCACGAAGTAGTTACGTAACTCCGTGATGGTATCGGAACCAAACACTGTTTGTAGCTGTTTGTATGGCGATCATTACGATCACGCTATTTTGGTATGCCTTTTTTGTGTACTGATTCTTTCGATCGTGGTTCATTACTTAAGCTCGTGATACCGTTGACATAGTAACATTACGTAACTTCGATACCGGGCTTCGATACTGAATAGTTGTTGAGTGCACATAATATGGAAAGCCATTAGGGTATTGTGTGCCTGCCAAAGCGCCTTATTGTGTTGTGGAATCCTAGCCAGTATTCAATGATAGCCTTGCGTTTATCGATTGGCTCCAAACAAAGGATTTGAACCGGTTTACAAGGATAGCCCCATAGTGCAGTCCATTCAATCAAATGTTGTCATCAACCTATTTGATCGTAATGCATTTTGTTATGTGTGTGAGACGAACTGTCGTGGTAGATGCAATCATGCTTTTGTTGAATGCATTTGAGTAGTCCGCCATATTTACGGGATGATACGTCATATGCACAGCCTCTATTAAGTTGGTCGTTGCATGATTTTGTTCGTTCCACAGTGTCGACTTCCTATTCGATAAATATAAATTTTGGCTAGCAATCGATCGCTTAGGTCGCTTAGTAGTCAACTACAAACTCAAAACTGGGTAAGTCCATATGATATCAAGGAGGTCCCCACCTGACCCCCTCAGATTTGCTTTATATTTTAGTCATATGTTGTACCTGTAAAAATATTAAAAACCTGCAAATTTGAGGTCTGTAGCTCTTACGGATTTTCTGTGGCAGCCATTTAAAGTTGGAGTATGGGGGTCTAAATTTGGACTCAAAAGTTGCCCTTTAAATAAATGTCATCTTTGGGAGTCTGTGACTTCTTTACAAAAAGAGAGAGAGGTCTGAAACCTTGTATACACACTAACTGCATGCCCAATTTGTCAAAAAGTAAAAAAAAAAATCCGTAATTGCGCGTTGTGTCACGGGGTCATTAAATATGCAAGAAAAAATGTAATGTTTTGTAAACTGGCAAGTTTAGCCCCCCTAAATTCACATTTTTTGTCAGATTAATTTTTTTTTTTGTCACTGATGCTAAATATAGGATAAATACAATACATATCCAAAAAATTGAGGTCACAACTCATTTACATTTCGAACAGCGCCCTCACGAAGATGAAATTTATTGCAAATTCAACGTTTTCAGGGGGTCCAAAGTCAATGTGGTCCACCTTCAAAATTTATAAAACATTTTTTTATATGACTACTAGTCTTAAATTACAACTTTGCAAAGTCCCAGTAATTGTCTAGGTTGACTTCATATAAAACGACAAGCCCAAAGTTGACCATTTTCTTATGATTGCATGTACTGCAAATGTGCCGAATTTGGAAGGCTTAAAGTCAAATTGGCCCCAATATTGAAAATAAACTGGAAATTTAAGTAAATAGGGCCAATAACTACACATCTAGTCATTTATTTTCAATATTGTGGCCATTTTGACTTTTAAACCTTCCGAATTCGGCACATTTGCAGTACATACAATCATAAGAAAATGGTCAACTTTGGGTTTGTCGTTTTATATGAAGTCAACCTATAAAATTACTGGGATTGAGCAAAGTTGTACTTTAAGACTAGTAGTCATATAAAAGTGATGTTTATGAATTTTGAAGGTTGACCACATTGACTTTGGGCCCCTGCAAATGTTGAATTTGCAACTTAAATTTCATCTTTGCGAGGGCGCTGTTCGAAATGTAAATAAATTGTCACCTCTATGTCTTGGATATGCATTGTATTTGTCCTATATATATATATCGCATCAGTGACAACAAAAAACAATTATTCTGACAAAAAATTTGAATTTAGGGGGGCTAAACTTGCCAGTATACAAAACATTAATGTTTTAGCAGCTTTTAGCCCCCCTAAATTCACATTTTTTGTCAGAATAATTGTTTTAAGTTGCAAATTCAACATTTTCAGGGGGCCCAAAGTCAATGTGGTCAACCTTCAAAATTCATAAAACATCACTTTTATATGACTACTAGTCTTAAAGTACAACTTTGCTCAATCCCAGTAATTTTATAGGTTGACTTCATATAAAACGACAAGCCCAAAGTTGACCATTTTCTTATGATTGTATGTACTGCAAATGTGCCGAATTCGGAAGGTTTAAAAGTCAAAATGGCCACAATATTGAAAATAAATGACTAGATGTGTAGTTATTGGCCCTATTTACTTAAATTTCCAGTTTATTTTCAATATTGGGGCCAATTTGACTTTAAGCCTTCCAAATTCGGCACATTTGCAGTACATGCAATCATAAGAAAATGGTCAACTTTGGGCTTGTCGTTTTATATGAAGTCAACCTAGACAATTACTGGGACTTTGCAAAGTTGTAATTTAAGACTAGTAGTCATATAAAAAAAATGTTTTATCAATTTTGAAGGTGGACCACATTGACTTTGGACCCCCTGAAAACGTTGAATTTGCAATAAATTTCATCTTCGTGAGGGCGCTGTTCGAAATGTAAATGAGTTGTGACCTCAATTTTTTGGATATGTATTGTATTTATCCTATATTTAGCATCAGTGACAACAAAAATAATTAATCTGACAAAAATGTGAATTTAGAGGGGCTAAACTTGCCAGTTTACAAAACATTACATTTTTCTTGCATATTTAATGACCCCGTGACACAACGCGCAATTACGGATTTTTTTTTATTTTTACTTTTTGACAAATTGGGCATGCAGTTAGTGTGTATACAAGGTTTCAGACCTCTCTCTCTTTTTGTAAAGAAGTAACAGACTCCCAAAGATGACATTTATTTAAAGGGCAACTTTTGAGTCCAAATTTAGACCCCCATACTCCAACTTTAAATGGCTGCCACAGAAAATCCGTAAGAGCTACAGACCTCAAATTTGCAGGTTTTTAATATTTTTACAGGTACAACATATGACTAAAATATAAAGCAAATCTGAGGGGGTCAGGTGGGGGACCTCCTTGATATCATATGGACTTACCCAACTGAGCATCGTATTCAATTCGATTGAAATCGATATTCTATTATTGCCGTAGATAAAGAGAGTGATAGTGTGTCAATAGTGTGTCAATAATGTACATTGTATTGCAGCTGGATTTTACATGCATTCTTTTATATAAATTTTTTCTCAAAGAGTTGAATATGATCAAAACTTTTACTCAGGATTTCAAATTTTTTACCCGCAAATTGCAGTTAAACATATCCACAGCAAAATACCGGTCCTCACTAATTAGTGTATTTAATTTCCAGTTAGTGTATTTAAGATAAAACCTGACAACAAATAAAATTTTCTTGCAATAGATATATCATATGGGATACTGATATGGTAGGCCGCAACCGCCACAACGTGGAACTGCTACGCGTAGCTGACTTTTTGCTCCGTGGAGCCAAATTGACCAATCATGATCATGTTAGAGTTTTTCATTACTCGGAGGTAAAACTGACTAATTAAGTACGACTTACTCATTACGTGAAGCGAATTTATTCATTAAGAATTTGCCAGACGAGCGTCACGTAGTTGCAAGATATCCTCGGTCACGAAAGTTATGATTCAAAAAGTAGTTTATGAAAAGTACGAACTGACTTATTATTAAGATGGACATGCACTCATAAGAAACTCATACAGTATTGTACATAACTATATAGCTAGAGCTAGCTAGGCAGAGTGGTGGTAAAATATGCACACAGTTCTGCGATCTGCAGTGTATCGCCGGGAGCTAATTTGTATAACTTGTGCGGTGTCCCTGCGGAATTCGACCTTCAGCAAACTGCAAACCAGTTCGGATTTACTTTATATACTAGTAGTAGGCCATACATACTGTATAGTTACTGTCCGTTTTCCTATACACAATACTCAGTGCGCTCACCATTGACGCGGGACCTCTACAAATAGTGTATGTTAGAAGTATAGGCCATTGCCTAGTTGACGTCACTACTGTGTAAAAAATAACCGGCCAATATTAATTCTCTGAAATTCTAGAAAATATAGTTTTGTAACATGTCCTAAATTTTTAGCTAATTTAGGTGTTTGGAAATATTGGTACTTTTGTACCAAAAATATGAAGAAATTATTTCTAAACCGTGTTAAGTCATTAAGCTTCTCATTTTCAAGAACGCTG